>NC_042986.1:31721382-31846382 GCF_901001165.1 Salmo trutta | reverse complement strand
TAGAAGCACTGAAACTTGTGGTTGTGAAATTGGTGTGAGATTGAAAGTTCAACCTGTGTGGAAAAGATGTTCCAAATCCCAAATCAACCCCTGCCCCTAAACTCTATGCACTTAGATCTGAAACAATTAGCAAAATGGTAACGGCTCCACCATGCCTTTTTAAAATGCTAGTTGGAATGTCTGCCATATTGCTTATACCTGTCCAATCCACTTGGATCTACACACATGCATAGAGATTAGGATCTAGGGGTTAATTTTGGATTTTATATGTTCGTTAATCAGCTGAACTGGCACTGTAGACATAGGCCATTTTGTGTGACAACCACAGGAAGAGGAAGACGCCTAATTATAAAGTCACTTCCTCCTGCTAAGCACCTTCTGTTTCTTCATCGATAATCAATGGTGCTGATCTGCTTGCCCTTCGATTGGGGGAGCCACTCACTACGTGCTGCCTGGGAACCAATCCTGTGTGTAGATAGCTACAGGAAGTACCCCTCTTACTGGTTCATCCTTCCTCTTTTTAATGTCACCCAACTAGAAGCATGTGTTTACTTACCTACGGTAGCCAATCACGTTGGAGGTGCTTAGTGGAGAGTTGTTGACATTAGCTGCTAGTTTTTCTAAAGTCTTCCTCTTCGAGTGTGTTTGATTGAAATGGTGGAGCCTGTCAATGCCAGGGGCCCAGGTGTCATTTACAAGAGGTTGTTGTTTTTTGTTTGTAAATATTTAGGTTTTGTTTGTTTTCAAGCTCTGATCTGCTCAGAGAGCCTGAGTTTGTAGGCTGGAGTGTTCCGTTTCGAGCCCTAAGGTTTCCACTACTGCTGGAGGAGGAGAGGAATAAAACCCAGCAGTACTGTTAACCTGAGGCCTGGGTGTGAATCCCCCTGCTGTCTGTCACTTCTAGGTTAACCCCAGACCTAGGTTAGCCCCAGTCCAGACCCCGAGGCCTGCAGCCGCTGGTTCTGTTCCTTTGCCTTGAGCCAGTGAGTGACCTAGACCTGGGAAACCAAGTAAACATGTACTGTAGTATCCTCTGTCCTGTCAGTGACATTGGTTGGTCTTTACAGTGCTGCAGCTCTCGAGGATTAGGACTGGGGACACCTTGGTTTAGGCGTGGTCTTACGTCAGATAGCCCAACGATCGTCTTAACGGCGTGTCCCGTCATCTGCCGGAAGACAATGGGTTTAGATTGTTGTTCTAACTGATCCTGTGTCAGTGTGGTGAGCTCAGCCAGGGTGTCCCTGTGCTGCAACGCCCCAGTCTTGTCAGGCTCCTCTCTGACCTAGAAGAGCCATGATCTGATCCATTCTGTGCCAGTCGAAATGAAGGGCCCAGCGCTGCTCCGCCCTGGTATGACTAGCCACTGTTATTATTCTGTCTAGATGTACATGTAGCAGGCTGGATAATCATGGAGGCTAGTCGTCTCAGAGATAAGCACCGACGCCCTGACAGACTGGCAAGCCTTAATAAAAACCTCTTTAATTTATTTCAGTGTTTTCACACGCTTACGTTTTTTTATGAGCAAATCTATTTAAATTGAAGGAAAAGGTGCATATAAGATAAATGTCCACTCTGTAAATATTATTGTGTCTAGTGTTATTGAAAAGAGAAATTAAAGGTCTTAAATCCCTACAAATGCTTAACGAACAAGGGGTTCCACTGAGTTCCTTCTGGTGCCATGGACCTACTTACCCTCATCAAGTGCTACATAATCACTTTCACATTATTGGTTCCAAACTCATTGTAGATAAGGAATAATGTAAGGGTTAGTCCATCAGCATTCTGGAATAGTTCCCATTGTCGTGAAGTAGGTGATGTGGGTCATCTCAGTAGTCTAAAGTGGTAAGGTGTAGCTTATCGGCAGTGCTTGACTTGGGCAGGAGCTCACCAGAGCTGAGTACTGACACCTCAAATGTTCTACTGCTTGAGCTCCTGTTCCTCTTATAGAATACTAGCTCAAAAGTATCGTGGAGCTCCTGCACCTAAATAAACAGTACCGGCACCCAAAATGAGTACTGGCACCTATATCAGTCCAAGTCAAGCACTGCTTATAGGGCATAGGGAGAACTGCATCAGCCAAAAACACCATTATGCTTGTAGCAATGGGACAAGGAAGCCAAACCATGTTCCAACTGCTACCAACTCTACATTATACACCCCCAAAATGTGTTTTTGTATAAAGGCAAATTTAAAAGATGAATAAATACATGACTATATTACTAATATATCTTTCTCTGATTGTAAGGACTTTATTTCTCCTTGAATTGAAGCCACTTGTAAAACTTGATGTCAGCCTTACGTCTGTCTGTCTGGCTGCATTATCTTTTGATTATTGAACATTTGTATGATGTTTTTTTTTTTACCATCGTTATTGTCAAAAGTACACCAATAAAATTAACTTTAAACAATGTCCATGTGCTCTGAAATGATTGAAATGAAGGGGGACATGTTGGCTCAGAAAAGGGCTAGAAATGGGAGGAGTAAGGAGAAGAGTGGTCAGAGCTAGTCACACCAGTACTGTAGGAGAACTAGACCACATCATGCCTCCTGTTAACAGAACTCTCTCCACTGCACAGCTGTTCTGTATCAGATCAGTGACTGGGACAAAGGTTTTGGTTGTTTAAATTTGTGTGTGTCATCCGTCACAGCAGGGAGCAGAAAGAGAATCTGAGAGGAGGGTCACAGAGCTGCATTTAGTGGGCGACATTCAGAACATCAGCAGCAGCACATCTCAGGTTAGCCCACTGCAGTCACCCGCCTTTTCATTTGGCTCCATTCAATCGTCTAAACCACTAGGAGACATATGCCACAGAATTTAACTGTGTCATATTTGCTCATTGTTCATTCATTGTTCATTCATACACACTGCAGTGACACGCAATTCTTTTGACGGTTTTATTTGAAAAACGTGTTTGAATGTGAAAGGGTATAACTAATCTGTTGCACAACTGAATGCATTCAATGTGTCTTCCACATTTAACTCAACCCCTCTGAATCAGAGAGGTGCGGCGGGCTGCCTATATCGAAGTCCATTTCATCGGTGCCCGGGGAATGTGCGTATGCATATGTACACTCAACCAAAATATAAACGCAACATGTGAAGTGTTGTTCATATGTATAATGAGCTGAAATAAAAGATCCCAGAAATGTTCAATACGGACAAAAAGCTAACATCCCTGTTAGTGAGCATTTCTGCTTTGCCAAGATAATCCATCCACCTGACAGGTGTGGCATATCAAGAAGCTGATTAAACAGCATGATCATAACACAGTTGCACCTTGTACTGGGGACAATAAAAGGCCACTCTAAAATGCCACAGATGTCAAGTTATGAGGGAGTGTGCAATTGGTATACTGACTGCAGGAATGTCTACCAGAGTTGTTGCCAGAGAATTTAATTTTAATTTCTGTCATAAACCATCTCCAACGTCGTTTTAGAGATTTTAGCAGTAAGTACAACTGTCCTTACAACCGCGTACCACGTGTATGGAGTCATGTGGGCGAGTGGTTTGCTGATGTCAACGTTGTGAACAGAATTCCCCATGGTGGCGGTGGGGTTATGGTATGGACAGGCATTTCCAGCAACTTCGCACAGCCATTGAAGAGGAGTTTAACAACATTCCACAGGCCACAATCAACAGCCTGATCAACTCTATGTGAAGGAGATGTATCCTGCTGCATGAGGCAAATGGTGGTCACACCAGACACTGACTGGTTTTCTGATCCACGCCCCTACTGTTCTGTAATGATCTGTGACCATCAGATGCATATCTGTATTCCCAGTCATGCGAAATCCATAGATTAGGGCCTAATTCATTTATTTCAATTTTCTTATTTCCTTGTATGAACTGTAACTCAGTCAAATCTTTGATGTTGCATGTTGCGTTTTTATATTTTTGTTCAGTATATGTATGTATGTGCGTTTGTGCCCCTCTACAGCAGTCTTTATGCCACTAATGAAAGAGTTGGCCTTCAGTGCTGAAAAATGGCAATTCTTCATTCTATGGGTAGTACTCTGTTCCTATTCTCTGTGTGTGTGTGTGTGTGTGTGTGTGTGTGTGTGTGTGTGTGTGTGTGTGTGTGTGTGTGTGTGTGTGTGTATGCGTGCATTCCATCACAGTAATTCCACAGCCTTGTTGTGACTCCTGCCTGCATATCTGTCAGGGACACGAGTGACGCCTGTTCATCCATCTGCTCTTCAAACACTCTCCTCTCTTCCTCCCCCTCTTCCAATGTCATTCTTCCTCCCTCTCACCCTTCCATCTCTAACACTGCCAACCACAGCAGTGTTTCCTATCTCTCTACTCTCCCCCTCCGTTCACTGCCACCCTTTTATTCTCCTCTGGAGCCTCCCCAACCTGGTGACAGTGCTGAGTCACATCCTGTCCTTCTGTTTACCCTGTAGTCCGATAGTCTAGTCCACCTGGTATGGGAAACATGTTGTTCTGTTTAGTGAATGGTATGCAATGTGCAGTCCCTGATAAGGAGGAAGGGTTTAACATACTGTTCTTGTGTAATGAAAATACTACTGAAATTCTAAAGAATAAACCACCAAACTTCTGTCATTAGCAGAGGATTTGATGCCTCCTGCTGGTTATTCTTAGATCTGCATCAGAACATGTGAAATCAAATCAGAGTTTATTGGTTGCGTACGTAGATTTGCAAGTGTTATAGTAGGTGCAGTGAAATGCTTATGTTACTAGCTCCAACAGGGCAGTAGAATGTCTCTCAAACACAATACAAATACACAAATAATCAATTAATCAAAACAATAAATCAAGAACTGTCAGAGCTAGTCCAATTTATGATCCAAAGATACTGTATATTAGCGTGAGCAGTTACAGAATATAAATATGTGGTGTTTGTGTACACAGTATATCATTTAGAAAAGAAAATGGTATGTACAATAGTAGGTATATTAGGATGGGCTATGTGGAGAATACAGTATATACATACACAGTGAGTAAGCAACAGTATATAAACAGTATATGAAGTGACCAGTGTTCAATGTCTCACATGGGGCATTAGTCTCAAGGTGCAGAGCTGAGTATCGGGCAGGTAGCCGACTAGTGATGGCTGTTCAACAGTGTGATGGTCTGGTGATAGCTGTTTCTCAGTCTCTCAGTCCCGGCTATGATGTACCTGTACCTTCTCCGTTCGACAGTATCAGAGTGAACAGACCGTGGCTCGGGTGACATGACAAATTTCTTCAGCCACTTGAAGTTGAAGAGGCGCTGTTGCGCCTTCTTCACCACAGTGTCGGTGTGGTGGCACCATTCAGGTCCTCAATGATGTGCAAGCCAAGGAACTTGAAGCTTTTTAACCTCTAGACTGTGGCCCCTCGATGGGGACGTGCTACCTCTTCTGTCTCATGTAGTCCACGATCAGCTCCTTTGCTTTGTTGACGTTGATGGAGGGGTTATTTTCCTGGCAACACTTCGCCAGGGCTCTAACCTCCTTGTTGTTCTGGTCATCAGGCCTACCACTGTCGTGTCGTCAGCAAACTTGATGATTTAGTTAGAGTCGTGATCGGCCAGACAGTCATGGGTGTACAGGGAGTACATCAGGGGGATGAGCAAGCACTGTGTTGAGGCTCAGTATGGCAGAAGTGTTGTTGCCTGTCCTCACCACCTGATGTTGGCCTGTCAAGAAGTCTAGGACCCAGTTGCAGAGGGATGAGTTCAGACCCAGGGCCCTGAGCTTAGTGACGAGCTTGGAGGGTACTATGGTGTTGAAAACTGAGCTGTAGTCGATGAGCAGCGTTCTCACACAGGTATTCCTCTTGTCCAGGTGGGATAGGGCGGTGTGCAGTGCTTAAGCGATTTAATCGTACATGGATCTGTTGGGGTGGTATGCAAATTGTAGGGGGTCTAGGGTGTCGTTTAAGGTGAAGGTTGTATGGTCCTTGACTCTCAAAGCACTTCATGATGACAAAGGTGAGTTCTACAGGGTGATAGTCATTTAGTTCAGTTACCTTAGCTTGCATGGGTAATGTGAGGTTTTTTGTATGAGTAGGCCCAGTGACCTAGTATGAGTGCCAGTCGGTTTGTGCTATCATGTCAACTGCCCGTCACTCATTGTTTGGCTTGACAATGAGCAATGGAGATGGATAAGCACAAACAGATCTGGGAATAGGCTACTAGTTCACCTTTAGTATCAAAACTCTTCAGCATAATACTATTACGTCTTTAGACATCAGAATGACCAAAGAAGAAAACACAAAACTTTAAGGAGAAATACATTTCTGTTTTACAATAAAAAAAACTAAATGTTTACAAATATTATAGCACCTTTCATGTTGACATAGGCTACAGTATTTTTAAAGGAAGAGTCCACACAGAGAGTGGAGTGTGTTTGCCAGTAGAAGCCCATAGCTGCTCATTAGTCTTACATTATTCACTTTGTTTTTGTTATTGGTTTTACACAAATATTTCTAATATGTAAAGTATAACAATGCAATCATCTTTTCTTCATATAAGTTAAAAAGTCAGTTAAAATAAAATGTCAAAACAACAAAAATATCAGAAAAACAACAACAAAAATGTCCCTTTAGGGAAAATATTGCCCAACTATACAACCAAGTGTGCATGTCAATAGTTTCAATTCGTCTCTTCTCCTCATCTCATCTCCTTCCCTGATCTGAACAGTTAGGGTAGGTCAAAGCAATATAATGGAATCCTGCTCGGAATTTCTTCTCACCTTTCCCATCAGAGGAGATGAAGGAAAGCAGACGAAAATGTGAATCCTCTTCACACTACTGACACACACAAGTCTCTCTCCGTAGCTCGGCTGCTACTGGTCTCCCCTATGATTGGCAGAGCCCTTCCCGACACAGTCTTTAATCTCTCCCTTCAGCTCGGCTAGCTGTGTAGAGTGACTGGCCAGCGTTCCATTCACCTGTGACAGATACGAGTCAGAGTGTCTCTCCAGCTCTGCCCTGATCCTCTCCAGGTGGTCCGCCAGCTCCCCCAGGCTGCCACACTGTCCCTCCACCTGGGACACGCGACTATCCACCTCCTTCACCTCCCTCTGAACCCCAAGGGCCGTGCTCCAGCAGCCCTGCAGCTCTCCGGCCAGCCTCCTCCTCAGGCCCACCAGTTCCCCCTTCAGCTGGGCTAGTCGGCGCTCCCCGGCCCCTAGGAGGGAGGCCTGGCGCCCCACCAGCTGGGTGATGCCCTGGACCTTGGTGGCTAGCTGGTTCTCCATGTGTGTCCACGTGGCATTAGCATGGCCCACTCCCTTAGTGAACAAGCTAACAGAGTCCCTCAGACCCTTCAGGGTGCGGTTGACAGAGTTGACATTGATCTTGAGGAGGGTGATCTCTCCCTGGACAGAGCCTTCCTCATCCTCCTGGGCGATACGGTTCAGAAGGGTCTGCAGCGTGGTGTTGAGATGGTCTAGCTGGTCGGCGTGGGAGTCCAGACGACCTGACACCTTCTTCTCCACCTCCTCACACTCCTCCTCCGCTAGGCCTGTCCCTGCGCCTCCTTCAGGGGGAGTTGCAGGGGAGCAGGAGGAGGTGCAGAGGAGCTCCAGGTCTGTGAGCTGTTTCTGGATGCCGTCCAGGTCTCCCTCCACTCTCCTCCTGACTGACTCAATCTCTGTCTCCAGGGCGGGCACCACCTGACCCTCCAGCAGAGCTGGGGCGGTGGCGTTTCTCAGCTCTTCCACGGCCACAAACACCCTGTTCTCCAGGGTCTTCAGCTTGTCCTCCAGCAGGGTCTTGAAGCTGTCCAGGTCCCAAGGCACACCGCCAACCCCTACTTCCCCAGACTCGGTGGCATTGAGCCGGGCATCCATGTTCTCCAGACGGGCCTCTATCAGGGTCTCGATGTGGATAGTCTGGTCAGTGAGAGCAGCCTGGAGCTGGTGCTGAGACTCTGTTAACCCCGTCACTGACTCCTCTAGCATCAACACCCGCTGGGACAGGCTGTTCACCTGCAATGACAGTGACATGTCAGGCATATAGTGTAGCAATAAGCCAATACTTTAGTCATGTACATGTTTAAGCCATTTACAGATTGTGTGTTACAGATTGTGTGATGTACATTTTCGATTGAGCAGTCATATGCAGCATTTACTGTGAATGCATTCTCCGCTAAAGCGGTAAGATTGCCTTTAAATTTCAGCTATATGGATTGAATAGAGCCCCAAAGTGAATTGGTACCTGTCCGCAGCAGCTCTCAGTGAGGGTCAGTCCCTGTATTTGGGCCTGCAGAGTACCCAGCTCCTCTCTCAGGCCAGTCTCTCTGCCGTCCAGTGACTGCTGAATCTGCTCCTGTCCGTTCATGTGTTCATTATGACACTGTCTCTGGACCTCTCCTATCCTCTCCTCACAGTGGTTCTCCAGGCCAGACAGACGCCTCTCGAAGCCGTCCAGGATCTCAGCGCGGACACCGGCAAGCTTAGCATCCAGCAGCTCCATGATGGAGGGAGAGCCCGATCCAGGGATGGGCCTGCCGGTCGCAGCCTCCAACATCCTCTTCAGCTGCCAGTCATGGCCCAGAACCATGCCCTAATGAATGAGAATGACAATGGTTTGGTTTTAGGTAGCACTTTCCTCAAACTCTTGACATTATGTGGAAATAGGTCAGTGCGGAGTCAAAGATATACAGAATCTCAGTGTGAGATTCAGGATCGTTCTGATCTGCATTGTGCCAAAAGTTTGATTATTGATTTGGACATCTACTTGTTTTTCTACATTTCCATAATCTAGCATAAACTATTCTAATCACAAAACCGTAGCACCCACCTGTATCTCCTCCAGCATGTGTCCCTTGGCTCTGAGCTCATCCTTTACCTCCGTCACCCGCCCAGCCAGATCCCCAAACCCGGGGAAACCCTCTCCCCCCTTCAGGCCGTCTGGGGTCCCGTCTGGGATCACCCCGAAACCAACGGAGGAGTCAGAGAGACGGGGGGCAGTGGAGAGCAGGGAGCCCAGCATCTTGTTGGTATCCTCCCGGAGAGAGAGGCGCAGACGGTCCTCCAGGCCAGCCACCACTCCGTTCAGAGTGTCCAGACCCTGGGTTAGGCGACGCAGGTCCACCTCCATACGGTCCAGACGCTCTCCACTAACAGCAACTTTATAACCTAGAGAGAAAGAAAACAATGATTACATAGGGCAAGGGGAGGAGAGGGAGGAGAGTAAATCAGGGTTTGAAAATACAAATTGGTTAATATTCCACCCCTGTCTTGTCTGACCATAGTTGGGTTTGCCGTTCCCGGTGGGCAGTTGTCCAGTGGGAATGGGTCTACTGTCTGGCTGATTTGGGAAGGGCCTCCCAGGCTCCAGATTAGCCCCCCCAGGGACAGGTTTGTGGTCCAAGGGGGGTCGGGGCTGCCCGTGAGGGTATCCCTTCGTTCCTGGGCGGTGGGGGGCACCACCCCTGAAGGGGGGCATCATATCGGGCAGGGAGGTGGGTCCATCGTAGCAGTTCTCTCCAGAGTATCCAGGACAGCACCTCCACTCCAGCTCAGTGATGGTTTTATAACCCACCTTGTATTTAGGCTTGTAGAAGCTCCGGTACCTGGAGTGGAGGATGGAGGGGCAGGAGAGAGAAGGAGTGGAAGATGGAGAGGAGGAGAGAGCAGATAACAAGAGATCAGAAAGTGAGATGGGAGGAGAGGACAGGATAGATCAAAGGATGAGGGTGTGTATAATGAGATGGGGGAGGGTATAAACAGTAGATTAGGGGATAAAGAGGCGGTGTAGTGTGGAGATTATACAGGCTCAGGTGAGGGATTGTTACCAGGGTTAATACCCTCACTACGCCTGTTATCGCACTAAAGGCTAGTAATCTCTACTCTCTTTCTTTCTCTCACGCTCTCTCCATCTCCCAAGTGGCGCAGTGGTCTAAGGCACTGCATCTCAGTGCTAGAGCTGTCACTACAGACCCTGGTTCAAATTCCGGGCTGTATCACAACCGGCCGTGATTGGGAGTCTCATAGGGCAGCGCAGAATTGGCCCAGCGTCGTCCTGGTTAGGGGAGGATTTGGCCGGGGTAGGCTGTCATTTTATTTGAAGCAGAAATCCTTTGACTATTTATCTCTGTGATGTCACTACAGAGGACCTTTGAGAGGCTTCAGTCACACCAGAGAGAATGACATCCCAGCTCACACCCTCATTACATTAATAACCATAATATATGTTTGTTTATAATCCACTGGGATGAAAAGAAATGGTCAAACAACACTTTCAAACCCCTGTGGCCGGTTCAGAGTCACAGAGCCACTGACAAAACAACACAGTTGGGTGTGCAGCTGGGGGGACAGTATGGCATTAACTAGTAGTACACACTGACACCACCAGAGGGCAGCACAAACAAAACTTTAAGGAAAAGATTTTTAACCTAATTTTAAAAAATGATGTTCAGTTCACATAATATAATTTTAAAGTATGCAATAAGATGTATGTAATAGAATATACTTGTCAAAAACTAATCTAGATAATATAACATGTCATTCTAAAGCTTCCAAAATCTTGTTTTCAATAGGAGTGCAGTCATGGCTGCACGGTTGTTTCCAACCACGCCCCCTGTCAGTCATCCATGATTTATACATATCATTGGTCCAAATGCAAAGCACACTGACTGCTTTGCCATGCTTGTCAAAACTACATGGAAAGTGTACAACAGTGGTTGAGTCTCATAGTCAGTATCCTTTTCAACCTCCTCTTACTGTTAGTATGAGTGTCAGAGCCTGCTGGGTCTGAATTCTCTACAGTAATTATATAGTTATGTTTTTATTGTCCTTTCGCAACAATGTAATAGTTCCATAAAAAAAAGTAAGTGAGCTATTAAAAGTAAGTAAGCTATATACAGGGTCAGTGCCAATACCATATTTAATATGCAGGGATACTGGAGTGGTAGGGTTAGATATGTTTAGGGGTTAGATATGTTTAGGGGTTAGATATGTTTAGGGGTAAGGTGACTAGGCATCAGGATACAGTATGATAGACAGAGTAGCAGCAGCGTATGTGATGATTGCATGTGAGTATGTGTGCCTGTGTGTGTGCAGAGTCAGTGTAAATGTGTGCGCGTGAGCAAGTGAAGTGTACTTACATGACAACAGGACACTTCTGCCCCCAGATGCACTTAGTGGTGTACTCTGCCGTCACGTAAGTGGCCATGCCGTCCTGCGTCGTACACGTGATGTTCTTCTGGACCACATATGCACAGTGGTTTCTGATAGAGAGAAAGAGAATATCAATAACAAAAACAACAGGATATCATCATGTCCTCAAGCCAATGCTGTTTCTCCCGTAGAACTCTGTCCATAACAACATTAGTGACGGTTGCCACTCCAGCACACACAGCAGCTCTTCACAATGGCCAAGGTTGGAATTCACTCATTCCGTACCACACTTTCTGAAAGTGCAGTGATGAAAATCAAGTTGAATTCTGGCCCAAGTTAGACATTTCCAATGACACTGATTCCCGCATTCAGTGCACTATACTTGATGCCAAAATCCTACATGAAGACATATGTGTTGTTGAGACTCAGCCATTGACTGTCTCCAAGAGGCTCTGCAGGCTCATTCTGTCACTTTGACGCCAGTGCAGCTATAGCAACTGCTAAATGTTCCTAGGCTGGTCCACACAGGAAGCAGTGCTCTGGCTTCTTTAGGACGCTAGATGTTGTTGGGGTTCCAAGGGATACTCATTAAGTGTGAAACGTAGCACTGCTCCACAGCAGTTCCAGGGCACACACAAGTGTTTTGGAGGAAAATGAGGGAATACGTTTGAGGCAGACAAGTGTGTGCATGCCAAGTTAACAGGTTCATGAGGCAAAGAGAGAGGACAGGCTGTCGGAAATTATGAGAAACCACTGCCTTATTGGTTTAGGCATCCCTTAGCTTTCTCTCTCTCTCTGTGTGTGTGTGTGTGTGTGTGTGTGTGTGTGTGTGTGTGAACTCTCGCTCTCTCCCTGTGTTGACTCTATTGATAGGGGACTGGGGCAGGAATGACTGGGCTCCTTTCATACAGAGCAGGAAACCTGTTGCCGGGGTGTGCGTCGTCAAGGAAGTGGTTAGCGGTGCTGTCGTGTGACCTGACCTGGTGAAGTATTATGGGATGTTCTTAGAGTCAATGGACTGCACTAATGCCACTTTCTAGTGGGAGGGATATATTGTGCCTTTGGAAAAGTCTGTGTCCATTTTCTCAAAATAACAAAAAGCAAGAGAGTACACATGCAAATCACTGTGCACACGTACAAAGGCAAACATGAGCACACACATCCCCCTCACACCCACACTCATATAGAAGACCTCCTTTACAGTAGATCATACAGTAAAATGCTAAAGAGGATTTTATGGTGGTAGTTTCCTCCCTATAAAGGCTGGATTTATTGCAGTATGAAACAGCTTTAATTCCTGTTATTGGTTCATTCATGAGAGTGCAAGGAGAAGGCCTGTTTTAGGGTTAAGAAGTTAAGGTGATTGACAGCTGATGGAAAGGTGTGTGTGTGTGTGTGTGTGTGTGTGTGTGTGTGTGTGTGTGTGTGTGTGGGGTGTCAGATGGAGGAGGTAAAACAGACTACACTCCCAGATTTGTTTGTCAGGTGCACATCTGGGCTGAGTGAGCAACCTTCAGACCAGGAATCCAAATGGGCACAGCCACCAGAAAGCCTCTGCTCCCCTCCTCTCCTTCTTTCCCTTCTTGCTTTCATCCCTCTCTCCCCTCATCCTTCTCCTTACTTCCTCCACTCTGATTACTCCTCCTCTCCTTCTTTCCCTTCTTGCTTTCATCCCTCTCTCCCCTCATCCTTCTCCTTACTTCCTCCACTCTGATTACTCCCCCTCCCCCTCATCCTTCTCCCATTCCCTCTTCCTCTACTTTCTCCTCAAACTTACTCTCTCCTTTCTCTCCAACTTGTCACCCCCCCTTTTTTACCCCCTCTTCTCCTCCTCCCTTCTCTCCAGCCCCCATTTCCATTTCATGGGTCTGTCAATGTAATTTGGGTCTCTGTGTTATTCCATCCTAGCAGGTGTCTCAAAGACAGACAGACAGAGAGAGAGAGAGAGAGAGCGAGATGGAGGGAGGGTAAAAAGCGGGAGAGCATGAAAGCGAGAGAGCGTGAGAGTGAGAGAGAGAGAGCTAAGATACTGTGAACTCAGTGTGTCTCTCTACAGACAGTGATTTGGGCCAGAGCACCTCAAGGCCAATCCATCTGCTTTGGAAAGCAGCAAATAGGGTCAATGAGAAACAGAGAACGTTAATGGAGATGATGAAGAGATAAACCTGAGAACAGCACCACACACACATACTGGAGATCTGACCTCCTCGCCTCACCACCACTGAGACCGCACAGCAAGAGCCGTAAAGATTACGAGGGCTTCATAGCCATGAATATGAGGGAGGTGTGTGTGTGTGTGTGTGTGTGTGTGTGTGTGTGTGTGTGTGTGTGTGTGTGTGTGTGTGTGTGTGTGTGTGTGTGTGTGTGTGTGTGATTGGCTCAGTTGGCCTCAGCTGCTGTCCTGGTACTGAGAATTTGGACTTGGTCTATTGTGGTAAGACTGCGTTAATCTTGACTCTGGGGAACAGGGATGAACTGATCCAGGATCTGAGATGTGAGGATTAAACTTCACACTGTTCTCAGTCTTTCCATCTTCACCATCAAAGATGTGTACACAACAGAGAGCTGTCGATAACCCTACATGCTATTGCCTGAAAGACAGTTCTCTCGTAATTCTTTTCAACCATTCCACACTACCCAAAACAGATCTCACCTTCTAAGCTCTCTCCCCAAAACAAACCTTCCTCTTCAACCCTAACCCACCCTGCCTCACCCTCTTTCTCTCTATGCCTCACCTCACACCACGTCCCCCCCAACCTCCCCCAAAAGACAGAGCACAGTCCCTTCCTCTCCCTTCTCCCAATACTTCTCCACTTTCTCTCTCAATTCAATTCAATTTAAGGGCTTTATTGGCATATGTTAACATTGCCAAAGCAAGTGAAGTACATAATAAACAAAAGTGAAATAAACAATACAAATTAACAGTAAACATTACACTCACAAAAGTTCCAAAAGAATAAAGACATTTCAAATGTCATATTAAGTACAGTGTTGTAACGATGTGCAAATAGTTAAAGTACAAAATGGAAAATAAATAAACATAAATATAGATTGTATTTACAATGGTGTTTGTTCTTCACTGGTTGCCCTTTTCTTGTGACAACAGGTCACAAATCTTGCTGCTGTGATGGCACACTGTTATTTCACCCAGTAGATATGGGAGTTTATCAAAATTGGGTTTGTTTTTGAATTCTTTGTGGATCTGTGTAATCTGAGGGGAAAATGTGTCTCTAAAATATTGGCGTTACATTTTTTTTTCATTTAACCTTAATTTAACTAGGCAAACTAGTTAAGAACAAATTCTTATTTACAATGACAGCCTACCCTGGCCAAACCCGGACGATGCTAGCCAATTGTGTGCCGCACTATGGGACTCCCAATCACGTCCGGATGTGATTCAGCCTGTGAGTAAGTCATTTTACTGGTCTCGTCCCACTGTAAATCTATCCATTATTTCCTTATAGTTCCTAAATCCCCTCTGAGTCTCCGAAGGGAAAGGATAAATCCCTTTCAAATTCTCCTATGGAGCGCTTTGCAAATATTATTGCAAGTAGTCCCCCAACCTCTCCCAAGTCCAAAACAACTCACCTCTCAATCCATCTCCCCCTTTTCTTTGTTCTCCTTCTTTCTCTGCTCCTCCTCCTCATTCTCTCTTTCTCAATTTATATCTAATTTCCTAACTTTCTCACAATCTCTCTCCTCCCCAAACACTATGCTCCAGGGATCATCAACTTTTCTGGAGTGGGTGGTCAGGGGGCCGAAACATAATTACTAATCATTTGTAGACTGCAAATTGACTGAAAGAAGCCAAACAGATATGTTTGACTGAAATATCATTTCAAACCATGCTTACGTTTGTATACGATCACGAGTCTCTCTATTATATGTGAATACTTGGACAGATTTCTTCAATTAAAATCACTGCTGATTTCCTCCTGTTTTCAGTCTTTTATGTCCAACAGTGAAAATTCCACACCTTCTCTCGCTGTCTTCCATAGTTGTAGTGACAATGTGAAGTGTGATTTTAACATGTTGTTCTCAACTGCAAGGTTCCTGCCTACCTGTCCCTTCATGTCACCTCAGACAGATTTATTAGTGGACCAGGGAAAAACTTTCAAAAAAGTTTCAAGTCTTGCATATGATCCCCAAAATCTCTCTCCTGGCTTCTCTCTCTATCTCGGCCCCTCTGTCTCTCTCTCTTTCTTTCGGTCTCTCTATCTCTCGGTCTCTCTCTCTTCTGAAACTCATCACGAGGGGCCCATTTTAGAGTAAATTTTGTGCAATTATCAACATTTTGCCTTGGGGTGGAGAGAAGATTTTGCAATTTTATAACTAAATTCCCGGCCATCCCTGTCTTAGAACAATGAAATGATGCAGGTGCAGTTTTTAATATGATATCTGAGTGAGACAATCAATGGGGGCCCCCCAGCAGGTTATTCAACCATGATACAAGTTTACATTGCTGGCCACTGAACTAACTTAGCAATCTGAAAAATATTAGCTGGCGTGGGCTAATTGACTTACTATCAGTTACTTACAGAACGAGAGAAAAACTGATGATGAACAACCAAATTTAGAAAATTAAAACTCGCAAAAGTAAGTTGAGGCCCCCACAAAATAAATCAAAGAGCCTTCAAAAGGGGTCCTGCGGGCTGCAGTTGCCCATCCCTGTCTTAGAACAACGAAACGATGCAGGTGCTGTTTTTCCAGAACTCAGCTCAGACATGTACAGTGCACACACAACAATCCCACTTACAAATGGCACACACATTTCCTATAGCTTGTTTACTTTTGGAAGCACAGTAAGACTCAAATACCGGCAGTTCTTGTGCTAGCCCATTTAAATACCTCTCTTTAGCCCAAGGTATTTCCTGATGCATTTAATCTACTTTAGGCTATAGCTACTAAAACCAAGACATTGCAGTCCGGGAGTAGAATGACTGCCATCGTGGGAAAGTATGTTGTGTTTGCTACAGTATAATGCATACCTGACTGTCGGACATATACTTCGCATTACGAGTGAGCAAAGAGAAAGCGGTATAAAAATCATAGCGACAAACTCAACTGCTTGTTGAGAAATATTAAATATTAAAGTATTAAAAAGTTATTTCTAACCTCTGGTTCTCCATTATGGACCCATACAGCACACAACAGCAGAGTTGACTATAGCTGAATGCATCCATATCAAAGCCTCTACACCCCCATTCTCATCAACGGGGCTGTAGTGGAGCAGGTTGAGATATTCAAGTTCCTTGGTGTCCACATCACCAACGAACTAACATGGTCCAAACACACCAAGACAGTTGTGAAAAGTGCACGACAACGCTTATTTCCCCTCAGGAGACTGAAAAGATTTGGCATGGGTCCTCAGATCCTCCAAAAGTTCTACAGTTGCACCATCGAGAGCATCCTGACTGTTTGCATCACCACCTGGAATGGCAACTTCTCTGCCTCCGACCACAATGCCCTACAGAGGGTAGTGCCTACGTCCCAGTACATCACTGGGGCCAAGCTTCCTGCACATCCAGGACCTCTATACCAGGCAGTGTCAGAGGGAGGCCCTAAAAATTGCCAAAGACTCCAGCCACCCTAGTCATAGACTGTTCTCTCTGCTACCGCACAGCAAGTGGTACCGGAGCACCAAGGCTAGGTCCAAAAGGCTTCTTAACAGCTTCTACACCCAAGCCATAAGACTCCTGAACAACTAATCAAAGGGCTACCTGGACTATTTGCATTGACTCCTCCACCCCCCCACCCCATTTTTACTCTGCTGCTACTCTCTGTTTATTATCTATGCATAGTCACTTTACCTCTACCGACATTTACATATTACCTCCATTACCTCAACTAACCTGTGCCCCCGCACATTGACTCTGTACCGGAACCCCCTGTATATAGTCTTGTTACTATTATTTTATTGTTGCCATTTACTTATGTTATTTTTCTATTTTCTTATTTTTTACTTTGTTTATCGTTTTTACTTCAGGTTATTTTAGTAAATGCTTTCTTGACACTTATTTTTCTTAACTGCATTGCAGGTTAAGGGCTTGTAAGTAAGCATTTCACTGTAAAGTCTACACCTCTTTGATTCGGCGCATGTGACAAGTAAGATTTGATTTGATGTCTATCACTGCTGTCATCTCTGCAAATCTCACAATATACTGTATACACAACTTGTAATTGTCAAGTTTATCAGATGGACGGACGGACGGACAGACAGACCCGGTATAGCCTATGCCCCCTACCCACTGGTATCCATATCTGGGTCTGGCTCACATAACCATTCTCAGAGTCTATTGACAAGATTTTTGTGAGAATCAGCTGACTCTTAAGTATCCGCCCCTTTTTTTTTCTCCAATTTTCGCCTAAAATGACATGCCCAAATCTAACTGCCTGTAGCTCAGGCCCTGAAGCAAGGATATGCATATTCTTGGTACCATGTGAAAGGAAACACTTTGAAGTTTGTGGAAATGTGAAAGGAAAGTAGGAGAATACAACACAATAGATCTGTAAAAGATAATACAAAGCAAAAAACAACTGTACTTTTGTATTTTTTTTGTACCATCATCTTTGAAATGCAATAGAAAGGCCAAAATGTATTATTCCAGCCCAGGTGCAATTTAGATTTTGACCACTAGATGTCAGCAGTGTATGTGTAAAGCTTTAGACTGATCCAATGAACCATTTAATTTCTGTTTAAGATTTTGTATCAAGACTGCCCAAATGTGCCTAATTTGTTTATTAATAATGTTTCATGTTCAAAAGTGTGCGCACTCCTCAAACAATAGCTTGGTATTCTTTCACTGTAATAGATACTGTAAACTGGACAGGGCAGTTAGATTAACAAGAATTTAAGCTTTCTGCCAATGTCAGATGTGTCCATGTCCTGGGAAATGTTCTTGTTCCTTACAACCTCATGCTAATTGCATTAGCCTACGTTAGCTCAACCATCCCGTGGAAGGGACATCGATCCTGAAGAAGTTTAACACTGTAATATTTGTTTACCATCAGTGAGTAGGGCCACCAACAAAACAGAACACAACCAAGCAAAAAGCAGTACCATCATAAGCAGCATCCCATGATATTTTCACATGGAAATAGCTCAAAACACTAAACTTGCATTGAATTGTCTTGACTCCTGCTTCTGAGTTTGAGATGAATGACACAGCCCATGTGAACCTAGCTTGGGGCTGCACTCTATAAGTTTCCTGTTGAGCCCTCCCTCTGAATGCTGTGTATGCAACCACTACATTTCTGGAGTTATGTTAAAATGAAGACAGAAACATGGCAGCAGTAGAATACACTACAAACAGCATCCCAATGAGCTAAGTTGGAGTGCAAAACAAACATTTTCCCCAATACTCCCCCTGTAGCCCTCTATGGTCTGTGTAAGTCCCCATGCAGTCCAGTTGTAGGCATTGTGATCATTGTCTACCTTGTTACTACCAATGAGGAGAGGGCCACATTCCCTCCCACCAGGAAATAGTCGGCATGAATGGGGCTGAACGGCTGTCAAATCACATGCTCCATTGCAACAAGACAGTTAAAAGCAAAACAAGAAAAACGGCCAACACACCAACGGCTGAAGACTAGACGGAGAACGTTGTGATGTGTTAATTCCATGTAGTGACTAGTAGCCTACGGAAATAAATGTATTTTGTTATGTAGCGTTGTACATGTGTGTTATGTTATCACTGGTATTTCTATGTGTTAGAAATTCCAGATAATCTCTCTCTCACACACACACAGGCTCATTGCAGCACGTGTGATATTATTAAAGTAAAGTACCAGTCAAAGGTTTGGACACGCCTACTCATTTTCTTAATTTTTAGGGAGGAAGGGGAAGTTGAGGGTGAGACGGAGGGAGGGATAGGGAGGAAGGGGGAGGTTGAGGGTGAGATGGAGGGAATGATAGGGAGGAAGGGGGAGGTTGAGGGTGAGATGGAGTGATAGGGAGGAAGGGGGAGATTGAGGGTGAGAGGGAGTGAGGGATAGGGAGGAAGGGGGAGGTTGAGGGTGAGGGAGGGATAGGCAGGAAGGGGGAGGTTGAGGGTGAGACGGGGTGATAGGGAGGAAGGTGGTTGAAGGGGAAGGGGAGGGAGAGGTAGTGATTGAGGGTGAGGGTAGAGAGACAGGAAGGGGAGAGAGTGTGTGAGATCTAGTGAGGAATGGTGTGGTGAATATATGGATTAGGGTGGGATAAAGGCAACATTAGGAGAGACCTCTCTGGGTGAATTAATGTGAGGTAAGGATAAGGGCAGGTGGGGAAAGAGTACTGATGTCACACCCTGATCTGTTTCACCTGTCTTTGTGCTTGTCTCCACCCCCCTCCAGGTGTCGCACATCTTCCCCATTATCCCCAGTGTATTTATACCTGGGTTCTCTGTTTGTCTGTTGCCAGTTTGTTTTGTTTCGTCAAGGCTACCAGCGGTTTTCCCGTGCGCCTGTCTTGCTCTATTTCCTGTTTTCCCAGTTTTGACCTTTCTGCCTGCCATGACCCTGAGCCTGCCTGCCATTCTGTACCTTGTCACACCACCCTGGATTACTGACCTGAGCCTGCCCCCCTGTTTTCGTAATAAACTTTTGTTACTTTGAAACGGTCTGCATCAGGGTCTTCTCCTGAGCCTTGACAACTGAACTATCCTGCTCTAGTAGAAGTATCGTTACTTCAATTACATTTGACTCAAGTAAAAGTAAAAAGTAGCTGATTTAAAAAGTACTCAGAGAAAAAGTAATTGAGTTACTTTCAAAAATTGACCTTGATAATTAGCTAATTTTGCTAAGGTTACCTGAACATTGTTACACATTATCTTTTCAATGCATTACATTGAAAAAGGGAGAGAGGAAATGAATGTACAGTAGGAACTACATTTTTTATATGAGTTGCAAAAAGGTACATCTGTATGTAAAAGAAAACTAAGGATTTGTCAAAAATATGCAGTTAACATTAAACATTCAAAGCAATTAAAGTGTATTGATAAATAAAAACGCAATGTAAAATTATGTGCATAAACAATAAAATTGCCAGACTTCAATATACTTCAGACTCCAGAAATAAACATTTTGAAATTCTTTCACCCATTCAATCCCTCGTTCACCCCTCTGTTACTCCATGGGACCGGCTGACATTCACTCACTCACCCATTCACACTCTTCCCCTCACTGCACTCACTCCCTTTTTCCCTCACGCACAAACTCCCTTTCACTCCCTCACCAGGGGTGGAAAGAATGCTGAAATATCCTACTCAAGTAGAAGTAAAATTACAGACTTTGAAAATACTCCAAAAAATACCTCTGGGTATGGGTGAGGCGGGTGATAAAGGCGGGTTAAGAGTCGGAATAAAGACTACGTCGGGCTGGGTCAGGGTCTGTCTGCTTGGTGAATTAGGGTGAGAAGGGAGGAGGGTGAGGGAGGGGTGAGGAAGGAGGAGGGTGTAGGAGGGGTGAGAGTGAGGGAGGGGTGAGGAAGGAGGAGGGTGTAGGAGGGGTGAGGGTGAGGGAGGGGTGAGGAAGGAGGAGGGTGTAGGAGGGGTGAGGGTGAGGGAGTGGTGAGGAGAGGGTAAGAGTGATGGAGGGTTAGGGAAGGGTGAGGGAGTGGTGAGGAGAGTGAGGGAAGGGTGAGGGAGTGGTGAGTAAATAGGAGGGTGAGGGAAGGTTGAGGGAGTGGTGAGGAGGGTGAGGGAAGGTTGAGGGAGTGGTGAGGAGGGTGAGGGAAGGGTGAGGGAGTGGTGAGGAGGGTGAGGGAAGGGTGAGGGAGTGGTGAGGAGGGTGAGGGAAGGGTGAGGGAGTGGTGAGGAGAGTGAGGGAAGGGTGAGGGAGTGGTGAGTAAATAGGAGGGCGAGAGAAGGTTGAGGGAGTGGTGAGGAGGGTGAGGGAAGGGTGAGGGAGTGGTGAGTAAATAGGAGGGCGAGGGAGTGGTGAGGAGGGTGAGGGAAGGGTGAAGGAGTGGTGAGGAGGGTGAGGGAAGGGTGAGGGAGTGGTGAGTAGGGAGGAGGGTGAGGGAGTGGTGAGTAGGGAGGAGGGTGAGGGTAAAGTCTAAGTAGGGCCAGGCCAGGCTTTGTCTGTGGGGCTGGTAGAGGAAAACAGCAGGGAGCTGTCCAAAGTGGTCCAGCTCTCAGGGGAAGCCAAGCAGGAGAATGAGAGAAAGGAGACAACAAAAAGACCCCAGGGCCAAACAACCTAACAATTCCTATGTTCGTGTGTATAATCAATGAATTGCCATGATAGTCGTTTTTAGGTTTTATAATAAAACGAGGGAGAACCACAGGAAGTGGAATGAGAGATTCTTCCCCCAGAGCCAGCTATTTTATCACTTGAGTAAGTATTTGGTGGTGACTAGAAGAGATCAAAAGCTTTACTTGCGTCGGAGCTCAAAGTATGTCCCCACATTTTAACCCCTTACTGTAAATCTACTGTAGCCTGGTATTGAATTACACTGAGGCGTCTTCATGACTAAACTTTAGCCAGCATACACACACTTCTTATTTTGACACAAGCCCCAAGACTCAATGTGAGGGAAGCCTGTCAGGTAGTAGTAGTAGTAGGTTTTTCCCTTCCCAAAATATACCATACCTCAATAAGGGTTTGATTGAATTGAGCTGTGAATTACCACATAACTAAACCCAATTTGTAAGTCGCTCTGGATAAGAGCGTCTGCTAAATGACGTAAATGTAAATGTAAATGTAAAACAGGATCCAAAAGCAACAAGCCTTGGTACTGGTTTAGACTTCTATTAGCACCACTCCCATCTGGCTAGGGGTACCCAGCTGTATGTCTGCTTCTAATTGAGCTCCCCCTACACACACACACACACACACACACACACACACACACACACACACACACACAGATGCGCAGACACGCACAAACACACAGAGCTCAGAAGATCAATACCCCTGACATCAGCTCAGCTCTCCTCTTATAATGAGCTCTTTGTCTCCATAATGTGGCATGTCATTGTTTCTTCATAATGTTTATCTTCAGTCACAGATGGTTTTAACCGCAGAGATAGGCTGACGGTGTGTGTGTGTGAGAGAGTGAAACAGAGTCAATTCAGCCAGTGTTATTGAAGTGATACACTAACCGAAAGCATATTTGTATTACCCATTCTTAACATGGGTTAAGATATAAGATTAATGTGGAAAAGAGCTATAAGCCCATATTTTATTTGCCATGGAAATCCCTATTGCCTTGTAAATCACTTGGAGAGGTGCTGTATAAATGTATGACTAGTAAAGTTGAAGCTAGACGCAGTTTCAGGAGATGCACTTACTTGTGGCGGGTCATGGGTTTTCCTGGGCTGTAATGTGGGTTGACTCCAGCCTTGTACAGGTTGTATCTGTTGCCATGACTTCCTCCAAAGAACGGGTTTCCATGGCCTGTTCCATAGAAGTTTCCTTTGGTGTCCACCAGTGACAGGAACACTCCTAGAATAAAGGGCTGCAGAGCAGCTTGACAAAACTTGGACCTCATTTTCCCTTCGTAGAGGCTGCCAAAATAGCACCCGTGGAAAAGCACCAAAAAGGAGGACCAATATAAATGATTAAGGAACCGATTGATATCTAGAAAGGAGATTTTAAAACAGAGCTGTGTGTCAGGATCCTGATGCCTGCAGTGTTGTTGTCTTGTCTTCAGTCAGCCCTGAGGGAAACCTCTAGTCCAAACATCTGCAGTGTCAACAGCAATCTGACCTGTCCTGCACCTCTCTTCTTCAACACATCTCTCCCAGACAGCTGCCAGCCATAGGCAGAACAGAAGAAAACCTAGAGAATGAGATGGAGAAAGGAAGAGGGAAATAGGGAGGGAGAGAGGGAGAGAGCACAACCAAATGTAAAGTGAAGGACAGGTGAAAAAGGGGGAGACAGACAGAGGAGAGTGAGAGATAGAGAGGTAGAGATGGTCTCTAGGAATGCCACAGCTCCATACACAAACGCGAGTGTGTGAGTGAGTGGGGGACGTGCTGACTAAGCTCCCCCAGCCTTCTGTATGCTGTGTGTGTGTGTGTGTGTGTGTGTGTGAGGTGTGTGGAGCAGCGTGCTCCAATACTGACTCTGAGGGGGCAGGCTGACAGGCAGCAGTCATTTGCATATCCCTCCCAAACCCCAGCCCCTACCCCTGGCCTGACATGTTGCCCAGCCCAGACACAGGGGAACAACCCCTATTTCTCTCTCTCTCTCTCTCTCTCTCTCTCTCTCTCTCTCTCTCTCTCTCTCCAACCAGACTCAAATGGAAAAACAGAGCAATCCAGGCCACCACCCTCCTAACCTACCCTCTTTCCTCTTTACCCCTCCTTAACCCCTCATTCCCTTTACCCCTCCTTCCCCCTTTACTACCTCTCTCTCTTCGTCCCCACACACACAAGCTCTTGCAGCAGCAGGCTTCTTCCCCTCTCTCTCTCTCTCTCTCTCTCTCTCTCTCCCTCTCTCTATCTCTACCCCTCCCTCATATCTACCACCCACTTCCTTCTCTGTCTCTTTCTCTCGCTCCCTCACTCCCTCCTTTCTATACGCCCCCATCCCTCTCCGCCAGTCTCTTGCTAGCAGCTGGACATCAAAGGGGAGCCACTGTGCAGTGAGGGGTTTCCATGTGCGCCTCTACCCAGACACAGGGATGGACCCTCTATCAGCCTCCCTGTGTTCCCTCTACCACTTACGCCTTACCCCACACCTCTCAGCCCCCACTGGATGCATTCATATAGCCACCTCATCCATCTTCATATAGCCACTTCATCCATCTTCAACATGTCTACTTACAGTACATGACAAAACCACAGTGGAGTACATTAAACTGATGCACATACAATTAAGGTGATGAACAGTGAAAGAAAGTGTCAGCCAAAGCGTTCCTCATACGACCCTGTCTTTCATAAACCTGGTAAACCCAAATACAGTCAAGTGTCAGAGACCTTACATAGTCTTATCAGTTAAACACCACCTTGCTTTCTGTATATCTCTTATCAGTTAAACACCACCTTGCTTTCTGTATATCTCTTATCAGTTAAACACCACTTTGCTTTCTGTATTTCTCTTATCAGTTAAACACCACCTTGCTTTCTGTATATCTCTTATCAGTTAAACACCACCTTGCTTTCTGTATATCTCTTATCAGTTAAACACCACCTTGCTTTCTGTATATCTCTTATCAGTTAAACACCACCTTGCTTTCTGTATATCTCTTATCAGTTAAACACCACCTTGCTTTCTGTATATCTCTTATCAGATAAACACCACCTTGCTTTCTGTATATCTCTTATCAGTTAAACACCACCTTGCTTTCTGTATATCTCTTATCAGTTAAACACCACCTTGCTTTCTGTATATCTCTTATCAGCTAAGGGAAAGAGAGAGCAAAAAATATAGCAATGTCATTGGGACACACCTGGATAAATAACCAGTAAGTAGATGGTCACCTGTGCCTGGTTTAGGGCACTAAATGTTGCTTCCCTTCCCTCCTCCCTAATTGTGTCTTATTGTTGTTGCCTGTGAGAAGAGAGTAGAGCCATCCTGAGAGACGTGAAGGGAGAGACAGGTGTATGAAACGACCCCTTTGTTTGAGTGTTTGGTGTGGGAGACCCTTCTTACCACTGTGCCTATAGTTTACACTGTCTTGTTTGCTCTTCATTTGTAAGCCATTGTAAAAGGAAAACAGCACCTCGCAGTATTCTAAACGATGCACACATAAAGGTACACACACACACACACATTT
The DNA here is from genome assembly GCF_901001165.1 of Salmo trutta. NCBI lineage: Eukaryota > Metazoa > Chordata > Actinopteri > Salmoniformes > Salmonidae > Salmo > Salmo trutta. The sequence continues at coordinate 31,821,605 of NC_042986.1, read as the reverse complement.
TCTGTCCTCTGAATTGCACAAAGAATATCACTCAACACTTGCAATGGAATTTATCTCATAAAAGCGATGCACTGGTAGAGCTGTTTAGCAAACAAAAAATGTTACACACTGTGTTCGTCCAAAAAGCCCAAAGTGTTGGTATCTGCAGAATAGTTTCGCTGCAGCTTCATGCTGCCGCTGATCTAGATTCTGGAAGCTGATGAAGATTCACTCTCTGTCTTACCAAAAACTGACACACACGCACGCACGCACACACACACACACACACACACACACACACACTGATTCTGTCTACGGAGGCAGTTGGTGAAGATTCACCCTTTGTCACCCCCATAACTGTCACCTCCAAGACAAATGTGAAAAGTGAAGAGGAAACAGTTTTTAAACGGTGTCACCTCCAAGACAAGACAGATGTGAAGAGGAAACCGTTTCTAAACTGTGTATTTTCTGGTAGTGAGAGATCCTTTGAGAAGTGTGCTTTGAAGCCATCTTTCTGGTGGATCACTGACATGAGACTTTCAGGGCTGTCTCCAACCCAGCCACTCCTAAACCAGATGCTATTAAGACCCTAGCCTATCCAGTCAGGGACTATGTGAGGAAATTAGCTGTCCGCTAACTCACTAAATCACTTTTACGTCTGTTGATTCGAAGATGTTGATTATATTGACAATCTAAAGTAGATCAAATAATGGAAGAATACATATTTGAATATGTTCTGTAGCAGAGCTTTCTGCTTTCTGGAAGCTTTCTGCTTTCTGGGAGCTTTCTGCTTTCAGGGAGTTTTCTGCTTTCAGGGAGCTTTCTTGCTTTGCTGTTTAGTCAGTGCAGGTGTGCACATGGAGTGAGTTGTGCTGTCAGGTATATGAACTTTAATCAAATTGGTAAGTTGTTATAAAACAAACTTCAAGAAACAAATGAAGGTGATAGGAATCCTGGGAATCCATAGTAATACTCATGATTGTTTTCTCTTGATTTGATGGTCATTTGTCTGTGATTTGGTGTAGATTAGTTCAATATGGATCCAGATTCCTCGTAGCTTCATAGTTTTATAAAACGTTTGTGTGCAGTTCCAGATAAGCACTCTTATCTATCTGGACAAATAGCGTCCAAATCTGCAAGAGAACTTAGGAGAGAAAAACAAAACGATGATATCCATGCATTGGCCTCCTATTGATCACTTTGTGAATATATCAAATGCTTTCCAAGGTTTCTCAGTACTACTCTAAAGTCTAGAGAGCTCCCTGAGCCCAACTGTCAGCTATGGTCCCACAACACAGTGTGAACACTCCTGCGCTGAAAGAGCCACCAGAGACTGGCTTAATGAAACCACTTTAGCGAAACAGTACACCACTCAATTAGTTGCATTACTGTAACCCTTCTATGACCCAACACTGCCTCCTATTATCAGCCTGTGCTTTTTCTGGACACACTTTTATTAGATTCAGACATACAAGAGAGAGTGAAAGAGAGAGAGAGAGAGAGAGAGAGAGAGAGAGAGAGAGAGAGAGAGAGAGAGAGAGACAGACAGACAGACAGACAGACAGACAGACAGACAGACAGACAGACAGACAGACAGACAGACAGACAGACAGACAGACAGACAGACAGACAGACAGACAGACAGACAGACAGACACACAGAGAGAGAGAGAGAGAGAGAGAGAGAGAGAGAGATTCCTGGGTTGTGACATCAGCCTTTTATTTCAGAGTTAGGACACTCGATCCATTCTCACAGTAGTGACCTGGGAAACGACCTCTCTCCATAAAGAGAGGGAAGAAGAAAAAGAAGGAGAGAATATTTATTTAAGTTATTATGGATTTCATAGGCATGTGGATTTCGCTCCAGCTCAGTAGCTGTTGCCAGGGTGGAGAATGGGCCTGAGTCACATGTGTACATGATCAGTTGTAATATATGGTGATATGTTGATTTCCCTTCGCCAGGCTTCTGCCAACGGACATGGGGCCATTTGAAGCCTCGTGGTGTATGAGGGAAGAGAGGGAGGGTGTGTGTGCATGCGTTCATGCGTGTTTGCACGTGTGATTGTTGGTTTTCGGGTAGCCTAAACTTCAGTTTTCATTGATTCTTGTATCAACTAAAAAACTGTGAGGTAAAATAAAGTATAGGGTCTGCCTCGTGTGACATACCCTTTAGGTGATTTGACCTCACTCTTTTACTCTTTAAACCCTGACCATTAACCCTTTACTCCTGGGAATTGGCCTCTACGGATAGGGCTAAATGTAAATGTTTCTTACAGAAGAAATATGAAAATCACATGCATAACCATGGGAGCAATTGAAAGGGAACAGTTTGGAAGTAAAATGGAGCATTATTAGACCAAAGGTGAGTACACAACCGTTCACCTGACACAAGACTGAATTCAAACATTACACTGCTGATTTTTTTAGCATTTTACCTTTAATGTACTTTTCACCGCATTTGTTGATAACGAAGTCTGAAAATTCTCTGGATACATTCAGTAACATGATGACTATTCCTGAAAAATGTGGGGTAGGCGCAACACAAAAAAATGACGGGTTTGGGTGAGAGGACAAACTGCTGTCTCCAAGTGGACACACACCTCTCCACAGTGTGTACAGTTCCTAAGTCATTTCAATCCACTTTTATGACTCAAAGAAGATTTCAACAATAAAGTGTTTTTTTGAGCTCTCCTAGCTGTGCCATTGAGGAACTAGAGCAAGCACACTTGTAGTTATTTCGTTTGGAACATAACTCTGCATCCCCGCCATCACACAATTAATTTGGTTGTTTACGCAATCCCAAAATTGTCCATTATAAATCTCACTCTGGGCTAGGTGGGCATGATTTGAAGCTTGTTCTATTGTCAACATGTCTAGCTAAGTTATAAAATACAATCTTACAGTGTTAGGCTTTCACGTAATGTGAGCATCGAAAGGAGTCCTGAGTGCATTCTGGTGTGTGTTCCGCTGCAAATGTTCTTCACAATAGACAAACACAGGCTCATTCTGTTCAGAACAACCCAGGGTATGACGACTTGTCATCTTGTAACCGCACATTAAACATAGTGATCATAAACGTTGACAATGTGTATGAATTGAGTTTTATGACTTGGAAATGTGAAGTGCACATTTGGACTCGTGGGTGTTCGGCTTGCTTGTATGACATGAAAGCGGTATTTATTATCATTCTCAACATCTTATCTTTCAAATTACATCTAGTCATCTTAAAGGAGAAGTTTACCAAAAATCCAGAAACTTCCAAGTGATTCCACATATTGAAACTAGTTCAGTGCAGTTTGCCCTCTTCCCCTCTCTCTCTCTGGAGTGCAGAACTGAGACAGCTGCAAAAACAGGTCACATGACTTGTGAAGTTGCTTGATGCAGGCCTCACTCAGCTCCATTGTCAGTGAATGCATGATTTACAAATACACGAACTGTGGACAAATTCATTGTTTTATTGAAAGAGTACGGCCGAATTGGCTATTTCTGTCCAAAGTACTATCAGTTTGGAGTCAGGAAATCTGTACTTTTCCACCTAAAATATTTTCTATTATTTTATGTCATTATTTTATGTAGCCAACCGACAGAGCAGTGGAGATGGGTAACAACTGAGCATAAGCGCTCTCGTAGAAACGTCACAATATGCCCTTATATGGAGCTTGATGTCAGAGATTCATGTTTTTTGGAGGGTAGAAGTAGTAAGGATATTGAAAGCATTTGATTTGATCTTCTGCATCTCTATATATATTTTACTGGAAAACAATAAGATTTGGTGCCTCCTTCCCTTGATTTCCTGTATAAAGTGCAGCTAGAGACTGAACACCAGCCTGCTCTTGATACCATCTCTTTTTCCACTCTGCGGAACTAACTTTACCTGCGATAGGTATAACTCTATCAACTTTTGCACCAGCCCCTTCTCCCACCAAGTAAATCGGTGATGTCAAGCTCTATATAAGGGCATATTGTGGGCAGGCTTTCCCCCATGAGGGCGCACATGCACAGTTACCCATCTCCGCTACTGTGGCAGTTGGCTACATAAAATAATGACATATAATATTAGCAAATATTTTAGGTGGAAAAGTACAGATTTCCTGACTCAAAACGGATAGTACTTTTGACAAAAATAGCTCATTTGGCCATACGCTTTCAATTAAACAATGAATTTGTCCACAGTTCGCGGATTTGTGAATCATGCATTCACTGACAATGGAGCAGAGCGAGGCCTGCATCCAGCAACGTCACAAGTGACCTGTTTTTGCAGCTGTCTGCATTCCAGAGAGAGAGGGGAGAGGGAAATCGGCGCTAGTTTCAATGTATGGATTCACTTGGATGTTTCTGGATTTTGGGTAAACTTCTCCTTTAATTTACAATATTTCCCTCACTTAGACAACTAAAAATATGCAAAAGTTGCCCAATTAGCGGGAGGGATGGGGGCAACTCAAGGCAGTCAAAACCCACACAGCACTCTGAAGGTAGAGCCAGAGGTCTGATGTCATGTACCTTAATGTACAGGCACTACTTTCCAGTTTAGGCGCTTATTAGTGGCCATTTTCAACCCGAATACAGGTAGGAGTTAAACCATCTGACACACACACACACACACACGCACACACACACACACACACACACACACACACACACACACACACACACACACACACACACACACACACACACACTTCCACTATAAACCCTGGCTGTTAACATTTGACACCAACTGTAAAATCAGACCCCCATCTTTAACCGCTCACGATGGACAGCAATAAATTACCCCCCAATTTTTACACCACTGGTATTAAAGGCCCACAGAATAGCTCCACAAAGAGGGGGGACATACAGGGTAACAGCTGGTTGGTGGGTGGTGGACATTCACATGGAGCAGAGGAAAAAGTACCTTGATGAAGGCTAAATATGTGTTTTTTTATTTATCTTCCATTGTCCCCCATGAGTAGAGCACCATTTCAAAGACTTCATTAAGTATTTTCTCCCATACACGTGTGTATGCTTGTGTGTGGCATACAGTATGCAAACACCTAGATTACCTACAATCACCCCTATAGACCAGCCCTGTAGACCACCCCGATAGGCCAGCCCTGTTGACCAGCCCTGTAGACCAGCCCTATCAACCAGCCCTATAGACCAGCCCTGTAGACCACCCCTGTAGACCACCCCTATAGACCAGCCCTATGGACCACCCCTATAGGCCAGCCCTATGGACCAGCCCTATGGACCAGCCCTATGGACCAGCCCTATAGACCAGCCCTATAGCCACCCACAGATAGAGGGACAAAGACATTTTCATTAGGTTCACAGGTTGGCTTCCTGTGATGATGAGGTACCCAGTTGTGACCGGAGGGGGCATATTGCATCCTGGCCACCGTTAAGAGAATGACAACGGTCCCAAATGAAAAGCAGTTCTTGTATGAGCCCTGCTCTCTCTCATTATCTTTCTATGAAGTAAAGCAGTTAGTTCAATCTAATCCCATGTTATTTGTCCCATGCTTAGTAAACAACATGTGTAGACTAACATTGAAATGCTTACTAACCGTTCTTTTTTTAACAAATCAAAAAAGATGAAGATAAAAATAGAAATAGTGACGCAAGGAATAAATACACAGTCAGTAACGAATAACAATAAGGAGTAAAAGTTACATGGCTATACAGGGAGTACCAGTACTGAGTCGATGTGCAAGTGTACGAGGTAGTAAGCTACCTCTCGCTGTGACTCTGTCAAAGAGTGGTGGTCACTGGTGATGATTTCCGTACACATTATTGTTATTTATATAGTTCTGTAAGCTGGGAGTCTCTGTCTACCAGAAGGACCCAACATGGGATATTATTCGTATATAAAGCACTTCTCCAGAAACTCCCATGATACATCACCTCACTTTTAAAATGGAAGAGGTTCCGCAGGTCTCCTCTGAGTTAGGGAAGACTGCTTTCAGTTACTATACCCCTCAGTCCTGGAACTCTTAAACTTGATTCTTTGGTCCCAAAAGATGAATTTAGGTAAATAAAAAATGTGACCAATGAAAACGGCACTTGTTTTGATTGATTGATTGTATATATTTGTTTCTACTGCCCTTTTGAATGTAACATCATTTATTAGAAATGTTGTAACTACATTTGTAATGATCATGCTTCAATTGTTGCTCACATTGCTTGAACTGTTGTTCTCAGGGCACCATTGGAAATGAGACCCTGGTCTCAATGGGTTTCCCTGGTTAAATAAAGGTTCATAAAAATCTGGAATCCTGTCCAGGTTTTTCCATTTCAGATGGCCTCATGGCGGTTTACACAAACAGGGGGGGACTTTGTTACCTTCTGTAAAAAGATAAACACAATTTCCTCTTCTGAGAGAACTTATAGGTTGATTACATTTAGTTGCTTATTTAATTATTTGCCAGAACTTTCAGATTCATCATAGTGTAAATACCCAACAAAATGAAATGGGACTTTGTAGGTCAACCTATGCAACAGTGGTGGCATTGTGAAAAAAAAAAGGTGCACAAAACCATTTGCGAAAAAAATAAATAGTTCTTATCAAAAATCAAAATGCATCCAAATTGAAATACATCCAAATGGGTCAACAGATTAAATTGATTAAATCTGTCCAGGTCACTTGTTAGGTTAACATGTCAAAATGGATCCAAATGCATCTACAGTAAAAGAGGTCTGAATCACAGAATTGATACATAGATGTATGTTTTCCATTTGCCAAACTGTCCTTATCGGTACAGTTACTCTATGAAATCCATATGATTGATGTATCAATCCATACGAGACATGAGCTCATACTAGCTTGCACGACATCCCTGGTCTGCCATTATGGCTTTGTGATTACATTGGATTTATCATCAACACTTTCTCTGTCACGTTGTAGAAACACACACACACACACACACACACACACACACACGCACAGTCACACGCACAGTCACACGCACAGTCACAGTCACACGCACAGTCACACAGTCACACACACAGTCACACAGTCACACACACAGTCTCACACACACACACAGTCACACACACACACACACACACACAGTCGCACAGTCACACAGTCACACACACACACGCACACGCACACACGCACACACAGTCACACACACGCGCGCACACAGTCACACACACACGCACACACAGTCACACAGAGACATAGAAACACACAGAGCCATTCTCTCTCCAGGGGGTACAATAGTCTACTCAACATCAGGCTTTGATTACCGCAGACCACCACCCTCCCCACAACTACTGCAACACACACACACACACACACACACACACACACACACACACACACACACACACACACACACACATACACACACCACAGTCACACAACAGACACACTACAGACACGCACACACAGCCATATTCCATACCTCATTATACTGCTCTCCAGTCCCTGAAAAATCCAAGCACAATGTCTCCTTTTATCTAGGGACAGAGCCAAGTTTACCATTTACATACCTCAATCCCCTCACGACGTTGGACAAAGAGCTGGCTGTAGGCTATCAGACCAAACTACTACTGTTACTGCTGTGTGCGTACCTGCACACATACGTGTGTGTGTGTGTGTGTGTGTGTGTGTGCGTGCGTGCGTGCGTGCGTGCGTGTGTGTGTGTGTAGGACTGGGATCCCTTATCTTAATTGTTGCGTTCATGTATCCTAATTGTTCTGTTTGTGTTAGCTCATAAATGTTGTGGACTCATGCTGGGGTGTGTGTGTAGAGCGGCGCTGGTGGGGCTGGAAGGCTGGCGGGCTGGGGAGAACTGGTGTGTTGAAAATATGAGGTGTGTTGAGATGAACATGCTCTTACAATGGGCCCCTTGTTTTCCAGACCAATGTGCTCTCAGTTGCATGGCAATTAAAGAGCAGTTTACTGGCCAGGACCAGTCTTGTTCGTCTTTCTACCTCTGACGCAATCCTCCTGCTGCCCTGGCCACGGAGCTGTGACCAATGCTGATGTTCACACACCTTCTAGGTCTGGCAGAGAAAACATACTGCCTTCACAATGCACAGGGCATGCACTGTATCCAGAGCACTTTAAAACATCTCTCTGGTTTTTCAGGAGGCAGGTAGAGTGCTGATTGTAATGCCATGGTAACGCTGAGGTCAGATTTTCTATTGTGCTCACTTTATTACAGATTTTTACAATCACTTTGACACTAATTTTAGAACCTTGTGGTCATTTTTCAAAACTCTAGACACAAAACTGAAAACGGTCATCACTTGTAACACAGGATTTCCAGTGTTCAAAACATTGCATTGTGCATTCATATCTTTAAAGAAACCTTGCACTGGCAGAATCATTGGTTCAAATAACTCATTTATCATGAAATACCATAGGAACATTCATTTAGATCACCCACACACAAGATACCGATAGTTTCACTGTGTAGTTGTTCATACAATTATTAAATATTGTAGTACAAAATATGTGAAACATTGTTTCATTATGGTTCTACACGTAAATACACCACTGTAAAATTACTAGTAGAGAAAATAATACAGACAGTGCAATCACTGAACAAAATCGGAAATGTATTGATGAAATACAATAAAATCACAACATAGGTTTCTTTGAATCAAAGCAAAAATAATTAGCTACAAAAAAGAAAGAAACTACAGTAAATGTCAACTGCAGTGTTCCTCACCTGGCTTACTGTAAAAAGTAAAACAAAGGCTTGATTACTGTACTTCTATATTTCCATCAACCCTGTCTTGTGGATTTGGTCACAGGTTCTCATCCACATCACAATGAATGATTTCATTAGCCAAACATCTTGGGAAGAATCTTCAGGCATGGTGAATCCAGGCCTGACACTGGTCTGCCATGATGTCATTGCATCCATGGCCTGGTGAAGGGTGGCTTGTTCGTGAGGGCGCCTCTCATATACCTTCCACCTCCATGTGGAGAAAAATTCCTCAATCGGGTTAAGGAAAGGAGAGTATGGGGGGTAAGTACAGGGTGGTAAATTGTAGATGAAACCATGCTTGCACCATTTGAGCATGGTGGAACCTGACATTATCCCACACAATGACATAGGTCACACCATCAGCTCTACAGACCTGATTTACCTCATCAAGGAAGGTTACAAGGAGAAAAGCATTATATGATCCAATACGAGGTCTGTGTCCCACCACACCATCAGCTCTACAGACCTGATTTACCTCATCAAGGAAGGTTACAAGGAGAGCTGCATTATATGATCCAATACGAGGTCTGTGTCCCACCACACCATCAGCTCTATAGACCTGATTTAGCTCATCAAGGAAGGTTACAAGGAGAGCTGCATTATATGATCCAATACGAGGTCTGTGTCCCACCACACCATCAGCTCTATAGACCTGATTTAGCTCATCAAGGAAGGTTACAAGGAGAGCTGCATTATATGATCCAATACGAGGTCTGTGTCCCACCACACCATCTTCCGATATAGCTGCACACATGGTGATGTTGGACCCACGTTGTCCAGGTACTTGGAATGTTGCCCGCTGGCCAATTAAATTCCGACCTCTCCTTCTTGTTTTGGCCAGGTTGAAGCCTGCCTCATCCAAAAAGAAGAATTTGCATCCAGCTCCATCGCCCTCTAAAATACATTTTGGAAAGAGAATTACAGATTTCAATGATGTAGAATTTTTGGGACATTTTTCACAACAGAAACAGAAACATACCTGAACATACTCAGTCCTCAGTTGCTTCACTCTGTCTGCATTTCTTTCAGAATGCACACAGTATAGCTGTTTTCGAAACACCTGGTGCCTTTTCAGCATGCGTGCAATAGTCGGCAAACTTATGGCTTCCACATTGTTGAACGTGTCATCATTGTCTAAGATGTGCTGCCGAATTTCTGTAAGGCGAATATCATTTCTGGGCCGAACCAAATTGACCACAGCCTGCTCTTGTTGGTCAGTCAGAATTTTGCCTCTGCCTCCCCTATTTGGCCTAGTCTCCATTCTGCAGGGAAAATTACAGTAAGAACACATTTTAATCACATCACCTACTCTGTGGTACACATTGGCATGCAGTATACAGTCATTTGACAATTGAGAGTAGCCTAATGTTTAGTGCATGCTGAAGACGTACCGGTTCTCATTGAGGAAAGTTCTGATGATTGAGGCCACGGTTGATCTTCTGAGGTTTGGTTGAATCATTGTATCTGCCTCAGTCATTGTCATGCCATGATTTAGGACATGGTCTACAACTATTGCTCAGATTTCATTGGACACTCTTTGCTGTTGCTGCTGCTGTCTTGGTCCGTGGCCTTGTCCTCTACCATGTTCCCTCACACCTCTCAAACGAGGCCCACGACCACCTCTCAGAAGGGGTGCTTGTCCCCTGCCATTCCTTTGACCACCACGTCTTCCTCGTCTTCCTCCTCCCACTGCTTGACTTCCATTGTGACCTGGATCACCTGCCAGCTCCATGTTATTGCTATGTTGTTGTAGGTGGATACCACTCATTTCACTATATACTCATACCACAATGTGAAATCAATCATCAGTAAAGAGCTGGCAGTATTGGAAAAGCAGTTACAAGGGCCTGCATACATATACTCACTTTATTAGGTACACCTGCGTGTTAACGCAAATAGCCTGCTCCTTCGAACAGCGAATCATGTGGCTGCCTGCAACTCAATATATAGAGTATATAGAGTAGAGAGCTTTAGTTGTTGTTGGACCAAACAGAACGGGTAAGATGTGTAATCTAAGCAACTTTGATGGTGGTATGATTGTTGTTGTCACACATGGTGGTTCCAGCATCTCAGAAACAGCTCCCCACCTGGGATTTTTACTCACTACTGTCTCTAGAGTTTACAGAGAATGATGCGATAAACAAAACACTTTCAGTGTTAATGAGAGAGGTCAGAGGAGAATGTCCAGACTCATTCAAGCTAACAGAAAGGCCACAAATGCTCAAATAACAGCTGTTTAAAACAGGGGTGTGCAGAAGGGCATCTCTTAACGTACAACACCGTGCATAATTCAGGCTGTTGTGGAGGTGAAAGGGGGTCCTACCCAGTCCTAGACAAGTGTACCTAATAAAGTGGCCGATGAGTGTACAGTAATGTCAAATCTTAAAACATGGTCTGGAAAAGTGGTACATGGGACCATAGAAACAGTGTCTGATAAACATCCATAGATAATGTAGTCCAATTGGTTCATGTCCCACGGTAATTGGTGTAAATGCGTCACGTGTGCTCCCTCTCTGGCCTCTAGGTCACCAGGCTGCTCGTTAAGGTGCACACCTGTCACCATCGTTACGCGCATTAGCGCATAATGACACTCACCTGGACTCCATCACCTCCTTGATTACCTGCCCTATATTTGTCACTCCTGCCTATATATGTCACTTCCCCTGTGCGTTGTTTGTGTTTTGTATTATGTTACATTTATTTATTAAAACACACTCTCTGAACTTGCTTCCCGACTCTCAGCACACTCGTTACACAATGAATCTCGTTATCCTGAAACTTTCATGATCTGAACATGGAATATTGTGCGTCAGTTTAAGAGTAATGCAACAGTTACTTATCCTTTAGAGCAGTTGTCTCAATTGATAGTTAGATCATTGTAATGAAATGAATAGACAGTCATCTCAGATGTAATGTGTGAATTGCATTTTCAAATGGTAATACTTTGATGTTAAGTTGTGTCATTTTGAACAGGTGATTTTAGTTCAATGAACAAATGATCTTAGCTTTATGTGGATTGTATCCTAGCAATTGGCAATAATGTTTGAGTTTTGAAAAATGTGCCTTTTGATCATCAGTTGTGAGTTTTGTGTCTAGAGTTTTGAAAAATGACATCAAGGTTCTGAAATGAGTGCCAAAGTGATTGTAAAAAACTGTAATAAGCCTGGTAGGTCAATGAGAACACATATAACAGGCAGTGTGTGGAACGATCATCTTCTTATGTTTGATTGATTTCCCCCTCTCTACCAGTACACAGTTTCAATCAACATTTAGTGTAAATTAGCTCTTACATATTTTGGTTGTATGTATTGCCTCCCCTGTATATTGAGTCAGATAAATGTGACCTTTTAGGACAGTTCAACCCACTGATAACCTTTACAAATCGAGGCTGGGCTGAAAAGGCAAGAAGTTCACAATAAGTCAATGTTATTCCCTTTCATACCACAAATAAACGCCCTGTGTAATGAATATTCCGAGGCTAAATATTATTCCGGTTTTGTGGGTCGGTATCCAGGGATCTGGTGGGAATGTGCAGGGTATGTGTTTTTGCTGTGGGAATACCTCGGAAGGCAGATCCTCATGATAGCACTAAACTCCACATTGTGTGAAGTGGCATAATTGTGTCCATGTGTGAGGGATAAGGTCTTACTCTCTCCATTCTCTCTGATTCCTCTCCAATAAGACTAGAGATACACACATGAAAGGGGAAAGCCCAGCATCATATGGAGGGTCTGGTAGCTGTGTTTGGAAATGGTTGAGCCAGTCAAGTTCAATGGGTTTAACACTTTGCTTTGTGTGGACACACATATGCCTACCCTCTCTCTGCTGTGAACTTAACAGAGAACCAAAACTTCAACCCTGCAGTGGCTTGAGTTACGTAAATCATTGAGGATTATATTATCAGGCACTTGAGGAAAATAAATCAAGCCGAGTTACACTTGCTCCTGATAAGAGGGGTGTTGTCCTGTCGTAGTCAGTGAAGGGGCCTGGAATAAATGTGTTTGCTCCTTTGTGGTTTCGGGGTCAATGTTCTGCAATGTTCTGCCTATCATTCTAATGGTTTGGCACAAGATTCTAGTGTGTGTGTGTGTGTGTGTGTGTGTGTGTGTGTGTGTGTGTGTGTGTGTGTGTGTGTGTGTGTGTGTGTGTGTGTGTGTGTGTGTGTGTGTGTGTGTGTGTGTGTGCGTGCGTGCGGTGTGTGTGTGTGCGCGTGAGCACCCGTGTGATTGTCTGTGTGCACGTGCACGAGTGTGTGCGCGCATGTATCCGGTTCACTCAAGGTGAAGTGAAAGTGTTTGTCTGAGTTCATCCATTTTGTTTTGGGATTATAAAATAGAGAAACACACCAACACACTCTCTCCTTGCTCCTTTTGACCCCTTCCTATCTCGGCCTGAGAATGTTACCCACCACCTTCTCCTCCCCTACCCTCACTCCACCAACCTCCCCAAGACCAGTAATCCATCCCTTAGTCACACCCTCATTCACCCAAACCCCACCACCCCACCCCAAGCCCCACCAACCCCTAACCCCACACCTCCACCCAAAACCCCACCCCTCCACCCCTCCACCCCTAACCCCCATTTCTCCATCATACTAGAGGGGTTTGGTTCTGTGGGCTGACCAGTGTTTCTCCCTGGCCACCAGCTTGGCTTGGGTTCTAAGCTTATTCTGAAGTATTGAGCGGTACCAATGTCACCGCTTTCCAAAACACTGGGGAACGGGCCAAGACGACTGGGGAATGTTTGGAGTAGAACCATAGAGTCAGGAGCTTGGAGTGACAACGACAAAGACAGCCCAGAAACCTTTGGATTGGAACAAAGCGCTTGGTGTCACAATATACTCTGACCTCTCAAATCTACAGCAGCAGTGCCTGGTTGTATTGAGCTGGAGGAGGTCCTGGACTGGCTATATAGAGGTTTCCACTGAATGGTCTCCTCAACCATTGATCTTACAACAAACCTTCAGCATCCAAAGCATTATTCACTTCAGGCCCCCACAAACAGTGGGGTTTGATGGTAAATTCAAAGGTGGCTGGTCAAGTGACTATCCCACGATGCTGCATACTAAAATAGCCCTTCCCAGGTCTATATACTGGAGTAGGCCATTCTGAGTCTGAATGAGGGAAATGGAGTTCCCTCCCTCCATGCACGCCCCATCAATGAAGCATTGCCCTTACTCAGGCCTCGCACTGACAGCCATCAGATCCCTGAATGGGGGTCGGCTGGTGGGAGAACTTCTACACAGTCAATTGACTGACCCTGAACTGACAATAGTGTGTGTTTCTGTTACTGTTTTTATCCTTGCACATCACCAAGATCATTTTTTTAAACAGTTTTGAGTTGCAATAAAGTGGGACTGAGTTTGATCTTCTTCTAGATGACAGATTCAAATGCAAATGTGAAGAATGTGCCTCAGCATTGCTTGGGCCCAAAACCAACTGCTTTTGGACAGTTTTAATGTGCTCTCTTCTCTCCACAAGACTGTCTCCATGATTTAAGACAGGCCTCCCCTGCCGTGTGAAGGATCAGAGGGAGGATTACATACAGTACTTAACCTCTGGCCCTCCACAGTCTGTGGACACACAAACAAGTGCGAGCGCACTTACACACACAGTCTCAGGGGACAATTGCCTGGTTTGTCCACCTTTACCTCTCCTCTCCTCCCCTCCCCTCCCCTCCTCCTCTCCATAGCCCTGTCCACAGTAGGCTCTGTCTCTGTGCTGATTTTGATTACCTCTCAGTGCCTCTGAACCCCAGAGGCAGAGGAGAGGATTTGGCAACAACTGGAGGATCCTTCACCACCCTGTGATCTGGGTCTGGGTCTGCTTCTCTTTTCTATCCTTTATCGCTCTATCCTTTAGATTGTCTGGACACTGGACTGTCTGTCTGTCTGTCTGTCTGTCTGTCTGTCTGTCTGTCTGTCTGTCTGTCTGTCTGTCTGTCTGTCTGTCTGTCTGTCTGTCTGTCTGTCTGTCTGTCTGCCTGCCTGCCTGCCTGCCTGCCTGCCTGCCTGCCTGCCTGTCTGCCTGTCTGCCTGTCTGTCTGTTGGGGTAGATGGGTTTTTAAATGCCTAATCCCCTAACTGGAGAACGGGTTCAACACCACACTTAATATAATGAAATCACCAACTGGGTAAAAATCCTGAAGACACAACAATTTGTGTTTCATTGACATTTGACATAATAAAAAAAATTCCACACATATACTGTAGAAGATATTTACATTTTGTATTTTGGGGGGTTTTGTTTTAAAGCTTGATTTGAGGTTCTTAATTGAGGTGATGGCAATCAACACAAAACATTTGATAAAATAAAGGTACCAACTCTTTCAACTCAGAAAGAAAGCTACACACACTACTGCACATTTTCATAAAACTCTGTCTGAGAGTTAAAGCTTTGGCTTTTTTCTCAATTTCCTGTGAGGCCGGCATGTAGTAAAGACTGGCTCATACAGGCCACAGTCTGGGGCGCACACACACACACACACACACACACACACACACACACACACACACACACACACACACACACACACACACACACACACACACACACACACACACACACACACACACACACACACACACACACACACACACACACACACATATATGCATGCATGCACACACACACTCATGCGCATGCATGCAGGCACGCATACACACACACATACACCACGTTAGTAAACCCTGGACTGCATACCTAGGTGCAGAACCAGGATGCAAGAGGTACAACATCAAACCATAAAACACACAGCTGCCAGTTAAAACACTGGAGCAGAATATGAGCTCTGGGCTGGGCTAGGCAGTAGCAGAGCCCTGAGTAAGTATGTATCTTTCTCTATAAGATAGAGATCTGACAGTACAAGGACAGGACCCATCTCTTGAAGACATGAGTACAAAACGACAGACAGCCGCTCTCTCTATTTATTTGAAAAAGAGGAACCAATATAGAAGTGATAGAACTTGTGTCTTTAGAGAGCGGAGCAGATAGGAAAGGATAGAGTGTCTATTCATCTCTCTGAGACACAGGGACAGATACAGAAGGAGCAGAGTGTTAACCTAAAATCAGACATACAGGAAACGTGCTAACAGGAAGGATAAATTAGACTGTAATGGACATATGGTGAAATAAGTGTGTCCACTTACTGTTGCCAACAATCCTCCATTGATAAGAGACATCAATGAACTGATTCAGTGGCACAGTAATTTGGTAGATTATGATTCACTCAGTTGTCACTCAGTTGTCATCACTGATCTCAATTTGTAAGTCGCTCTGGATAAGAGCGTCTGCTAAATGACTTAAATGTAAATGTAAATCTCCCCTTAAAGACCAGTTATGGGATGTAGATTCACTGATCTCCCTCTCAGCCACAAACACGCACACCTACACATGCAGGAAAGGGAAGGCCCTTTCTGCTTCAGAATGACAATGCCATCATGAGATCGGTGTGGAAGAACTTGACTGGCCTGCACAAAGCCCTGACCTCAACCCCATCGAACACCTTTGGGATGAATTGGAACGCCGACAAGAGCCAGGCTTAATCACCCAACATCAGTGTCCGACCTCACTAATGCTCTTGTGGCTGAATGGAAGCATGTCCCTGCAGCGATGTTCCAACATCTAGTGGAAAGGGGCCTAGCCCAAACCATGAAAAACAGCCCCAGAACATTTTTCCTCCTGCACCAAACTTTACAGTTGACACTATGCATTCGTGCAAGTAGCGTTCTCCTAGCATCCACCAAACCCAGATTTGTCCGTTCTTGTGCTGACGTTGCTTCCAGAGGCAGTTTGGAACACGGTAGTGAGTGTTTTTACTCTACCTGCTTCAGCACTCAGCGGTCCCGTTCTGTGAGTTTATGTGGCCTACCACTTCGAGGCTGAGCCGATGTTGCTCCTAGACGTTTCCACTTCACATTAACAGCACTTACATTTGATCAGGGCAGACATTTGACAAACTGACTTGTTGGAAAGATGGCATCCTGTGACGGTACCACGTTGAATGTCACTGAGCTCTTCAGTAAGCAGATTCTACTGCCAATGTTTGTCTATGGAGATTGCATGGCTGTGTGCTCGATTTTATACACCTGTCAGCAACAGGTATGGCTGAAATAGCTGAATCCACTAATTTGAAGGGGTGTCCACATACTTTTGTATATATAGTGAAAGTATATATTTATATATATATATATATATATATATATATATATATATATATATATATATATATATACAGTGTGTAAAAAGTACTAAATTGTCATACTTTAGTAAAAGTAAAGATACCTTTAATAGAAAAATTACTCAAGTAAAAGTCACCCAGTAAAACACTACTTCAGTAAAAGTCTAAAAGTATTTGGTTTTAAAATACTTAAGGATAAAAAATAAATGGAATTGCTAAAATCTACTTAAGTATCAAAAGTAAAAGTATAAATCATTTCAAATTCCTTATATTAAGTAAACCAGACAGCACCATTTAAACATTTTTTATTTATTGACGAATAGCCAGGGGCACAGTCCAACCCTCAGACATAATTTACAAACAAAGCATTTGTGTTTAGTGAGTCCGCCAGATCAGATGTAGTAGGGATGACCAGGAATGTTTTCTTGATGAGTGTGTGAATTGGACCATTTTCCTGTCAAAATTTAATGAGTACTTTGGGTGTCAGGGAAAATGTATGGAGTAAAAAGTACATGTTAAATAATAATTACTGTATGAATAAACATACACAATGTAAATCACAGTGTGTTCGAAGCACTGTTTGTGTGGGGGGGTGGGGGGGAGGGGGGGGGTGAATGCACCCTAGGTAGAATGCTTTATTTATTTTGTAAGGGGATAAAGTTTATTTGAGACCATCAGGTGACGTCCCCAGGTCAAACCGGGAACTCGACAGAAACCTCCAGGGGACCATGCCACAACGTCCCAAGAACATCCTAAAAACATCCTCTGGGACCACAGTAAACTAGACAAAACCTTCAGGGGACCATGACACAACGTCCTGGTGACTTTTAGGTGACCATTTCTTGACGTCCCGGGGACGTCCTAACGACTCATTATTGTTAGCAGGGAGAGTAGTTAATTGTTCCCACGTGCCACAGACTGTTGGCACAGGCTCTGGCCACTCTCCATTCCCTGGGGCCACAACTAGTAACCACCATTCTATAAATAAGCCCCACTATTCCCCATCAAACCCATAAATCTTATATGGTAAAAGTGTGTGTTTGTGGGTACGTGGATGCGTGGGTGCATGCTTGCGTGCATGTGTGTGTTTGCGTGTGTATATAATGTATGGCTGGGTTTATTTCCCTTGTGGTATCTGGCATCATTTGTCACATCTGCGGCAAGCAATTAGATATAAAAACAACCCAGTTAACCAGAGAGAAAGGGCGCTGGTCGGTGCCAGTAGCCAACACTATGCTAAACCTCACCGCAACCAGACAGTGATCTGAGAGCTCTCCAAACAGGGTATATCAATCGTTGTATGAGAGATATGCAGTTTGTGTTCTGGGATGGTTGTTTTTGCCCATCGAAGGCAGAGAATGTAGCAATGTAGAGTGTAATCAAAGTGCCCTAGCTCATATGGTCTGGGATCCAACATTTAGTAGGTATACACACAAAATAGGCCTATGCATGTATGCACATACACACACTACACCCTTTCATACTTTTACAGCTGGCATGGATATCATAGAGACTGATGGGATAAATATGTAGCTTACTACAATTGAGCAGCATACGTTGTGGTAATGTACAGTACCAGTCAAAAGTTTGGACACACCTACTCATTCAAGGGTTTTTCTTTATTTTTACTATTTTCTACAAAACCAAGAAATATAACATCATGTAGTAAGCAAAAAGTGTTAAACAAATCTAAATATTTTTTGGATTTTATATTCTTTATAGTAGCCACACTTTGCCTTGATGACAGCTTTGCACACTCTTGGCATTCTCTCAACCAGCTTCATGAGGAATGCTTTTCCAACAGTCTTGAAGGAGTTCCAAAATATGCTGAGCACTTGTTGGCTGCTTTTCCTTCACTCTGCGGTCCAACTCATCCCAAACCATTTCATTCGGGTTGACGTCGGGTGATTGTGGAGGCCAGTTCATCTGATGCAGCACTCCATCACTCTCCTTGATCAAATAGCCCTTACACAGCCTGGAGGTGTGTTGGGTCATTGTCCTGTTGAAAAACAAATGATAGTCCCACTAAGCTCAAACCAGATGGGATGGTGTATCGCTGCAGAATGCTGTTGTAGTCATGCTGCTTATTAAGTGTGCCTTGAATTCTAAATAAATCACAGTGTCACCAGCAAAGCACCCCCACAAAATCACACCACACATGAGGAGATCATCAGTTCACCTACTCTGTGCCTCACAAAGACACGGCGGTCGGAACCAAAAATCTCAAATTTGGACTAATCAAACCAAAGGACAGATTTCCTCCGGTCTAATGTCCATTGCTCGAGTTTCTTGGACCAAGCAAGTCTCTTCTTCTTATTGCTGTCCTTTAGTAGTGGTTTCTTTGCAGCAATTCGACCATGAAGGCCTGATTCACGCAGTCTCCTCTGAACAGTGGCTTTTGAGATATGTCTGTTACTTAAACTCTGTGAAGCATTTATTTGGGCTGCAATTTCTGAGGCTGGTAACTCTAATGAGCTTATCCTCTGCAGCAGAGGTAACTCTGGGTCTTCCTTTCCTGTGACGGTCCTCATGAGAGCCAGTTTCATCATAGCGCTTGATGGTTTCTGCAATTGCAGTTTAAGAAACTTCCAAAGTTCTTGAAATGTTCCAGATTGACTGACCTTCATGTCTTTAAGTAATGATGGACTGTCGTTTCTCTTTGCTTATTTGACCTGTTCTTGCCATAATATGGACTTGGTCATTTACCAAATAGTGCTATCTTCTGTATACCACCCCTCCCTTGTCACAACACAACTGATTCGCTCAAAGGCATTAAGAAGGAAAGAAATTCCACAAATTAACCTTTAACAAAGCATACCTTTTAATTTAAATGCATTTCAGGTGACAACATCATGAAGCTGGTTGAGAGAATGCCAATAGTGTGCAAAGCTGTCATCAAGGCAAATGGTAGCTACTTTAAAGAATCTCAAATATAAAATATATTTTGATTTGTTTAAAAAATTTTGGGTTACTGCATGATTCCATATGTGTTATTTGGTAGTTTTGATGTCTTCTCTATTATTCTACAATGTAGAAAATAGTAAAAATAAAGAAAAACCCTTGAAAGAGTCGGTGTGTTCAAACTTTTGACTGGTACTGTATACATGTCATTGTATAGAGTCATTGTGTAGTGTTTCCATTTACATCCCCCTGTGCCACACCCTGTGCAAGCTAGAGTGCTGCGTGACCAATCATCTCACACAGAGAAAGTCTGCTGCCGCTAGCTACCTCTCAGTCCAACCAAGGTGCACAATTTAAAATTTGATATACAAAACATATCCAGCCACTCTGGTGTAAAATGGAAGCTTGTTAAAAAATGTTATTTAGTTATGAATAAGACCAGACACGTATTGGCATTACAGCCTTGATAAGGGTCATGTTTGTGATCAGCCATCACAGACAACCGTCTGGGTGTCACGCCCTGACCTGAGAGAGCCGTTTTATTTCTCTATTTTGTTAGGTCAGGGTGTGGGGTGGGCATTCTATGTGATGTATTTCTTTGTTTTGGCCGAGTATGGTTTCCAATCAGAGGCAGCTGTCTATCGTTGTCTCTGATTGGGAATCATCCTTAGGCAGCCTTTTCACACCTGTGTTTGTGGGTTGTTGTTTTCTGTTTAGTGTTTCTGTACCTGACGGAACTGTTTGGCTCTTCGTTTCTTTTGTTCATGTGTTTCATAGTAAATAAAATATGAACACTTACCACGCTGCGCTTTGGTCCACTCCTTCAGACGACAGCCATTACACTGGGTTTGTACTCCGTCTGTCTACTCCACTCTAAACCAAGCGGGGAGTTTAATTACTGCATCTGTTTCTCTTCACTCTTAAACCGCAATTAGGAGGCTTCGCAACATGGGAGTTCACCAGCACAACTACCCTCTGAACAACAGTCTGTAGCTCAAACAGAGAGGGCTCTATTTCCGGTTGGCATTAAGTCAACGCAATTGTTAAACGCACACTTGTTTTGCAATTTTGACCTTTTAAAGCAGGCACTCTTCTGTTTTCAAACCATAGCGCCAGGATTGGTAATTTACCTGTCTTATAAGAGCTTGGAACAAGTGAGATATCATTATTTGCCCGTTTTAGTTTTTTTACCCATTTCGTTTAATTTAATTAAAAACCAAGAATAGCCTCCCCTCCCTCAATGAAGGCTTTTTTTTTTAGGTGTCCTGCTCAGTGCATTAGCCAACTAGTCAAGACTATCATAAAGGGTTTGGCTCGTGAGACCCCTTTGAAGTAAATGTTAATCACCAAAGCTTTATTCAAAGATTCAGTTTTGGAGCATCCTCTTTTTATCTATGTAGGCTATAGTACATTATTTTAAACAGCTCCTGTTGTTATTTTGGTTGTGTGTAAAAAACCCTCCATCTAGGCTATATGCCATCATGGAACGAGACATGATATGATCCATTGACTTGTTTTTAGAAACATTGAAGTTATTTTACTGTAACATTTGCTTGTTTTCCATTTCGTTTGATTAAAAAGCAGGCACTAATAGGCCACCCTTAGCCTACTTTAATGAAAGCTGGTTCTACAGCAACGTGTCTGCTGTGTTGCTTCTCCTGGCCATTCATTTGCCAAGTAGCCTATCGATAAAAGTTTTCGAAACGGCCTACTCGTGAGGCTTCTGCCGTAATGCTTTTGCATCATTCACAATTCACACAGGCCTACCTGCAGAGCAGGTACTTAGGTATATTTACAACCAAATACTTTTAGACTTTTACTCAAGTAGTATTTTACTGGGTGACTTTCACTTTTACTTGAGTCATTTTCTATTAAGTTATCTTTACTTTTACTCAAGTATGATAATTGAGTACTTTTTCCACCACTGATTGTATGTGTGAGGCATGTTCTCAATAGGCAAGATATAGCCTAGGTCTAGCGTTGATATGGCTTTATAGGACTGAATAATTTGTTGGGAGGAGAGCGTAACCAGAAAAGAGGCGCTCATTGAAAATAGGGATGGATACAAACCAAAAGGAGTAGCAACTCCGGCATGCCGTTTTAACGATCCGCCCCTTTTTTTCAACTTTCGCCTAAAATCAATAGCATGGTATTATTTCACTGTAATAGCTATTGTAAATTGGACAGTGCAGTTACATTAGAAAGAATGTAAGCTTTCTGCCAATTTCAGATATGTCTATGTCCTGGGAAATGTTCTTGTTACTTACAACCTAATCGCATTTGCCTACGTAAGCTCAACTATCCTGTGGACGGGACACTGATCGCGAAGAAGTTCTTAAGGATCCGCCACTGATTCTGAAGAAGTGAAGATGTTAAACCATGAAATGCGTTGATTGGCCAGTGAGTGGAATTGATTTATTAATCAAAACCCAGCCCTTTCCCAATATCGCCAGCTATTGTACTCATAATTCCCACAGTGAAAATAGCAAAAATATTTCTGACACACCCCCGGACCTATAGCCCTACCGCCAGCGCTAAGATTTACCGTTAGGTTTTTTACGATAGTGCCCACAATGTTTAAAAGGGATGGCGGTGTCAGGTGGGACCGTAGGAGCTAATAAACAGAGAACTACCATGCCTTCTTAATGGAAGACAACTTCCTAGGTACGACCCATATACTCCCCAAAGAAAAGAAAGCAACAAGGTACTTTGTAATGCCACCTGGCTCATGTCAAGCACACACCCACACAACTTTACTACAAGGCAATTAGCTGCTCCTTTAAACAGTAGGGGGTTCACTGTATGTAGTAGTCATGTCTTCAAAGTATGTCTGGGAGCCTGGGACATGCACCTGCACCTATGCACACGCACCCACACATGCATGCACGCACACAAACAGTCTGTACTAATAAGCTGCATACTTAAAATGTTCCATATGCTCAAAACATTTATTTTGGACATGGAGTGTCATTGTATTTACAACAAATAACATTCTCTATTTTCTGTGAGCGTTGCAGGAGATGTACTGTATATTTGAATATATTCCGTATTTCTGTAATCTGCATGTTTTTGTTGGATCGGCACATATTTTCTCTACTCAGCAAACTGCCTTTCATTACCAACAACCATAAAAGGTTCACGAATTCTTGAAAATGAGCCGTGAGAAAAGCTGCCAACAGAGGATCATACTTCAACAACCTCTTCATTATTCTCCTTTCAGTCTGTTTTAGATATTCATTCTGATACAATGGCATTAAGGTTTTTGTTTTTATAAAGCACCTGTGTTTTGTCTTGATCTTAGGCTGGCTAGTTCCATGTTCCTGCTGTTGCTGTGAGGTGTGTAAGGATACTTTTGTAATTGAACATTTTGTAAAAAGTGCTGTCAATAGAATTTTAAATTAAATCTTCATTATTATTCTCCTCACTAATGTATTTCCTCCTTTCCCCCTCCTCCCTCTCCTCCTCCTCCACCCCTTCCTCCTCCCTCTCCTCCCTCTCATCCACCTTCATCCCCTCCTCCTCCCTCTCCTCTTCCTCCATCCGCTCCTCTTCCCTTTCCTCCTCCTCCTCCTCCTTTCTGGGATGGGGCCACAGTGTGGGTAGGCCTGGCTCAAAGGTGAAACTCATAGACTCAGGGGCCAAACTGGCAACCAATAAAGAGAGGAAGCTCTGAATGGACTGGACAGGCACACACGCACACACACACACACATACAGGCACACATGCACGCACAAGGCACACACACACACACACACGCACATAATGGAGGTTTTAGCTGATCATGTGAAAGAGCAGAAAGAAACAGGATCAGAATAGGGATGAAACTTGGGTGGATGGACTGGGAGAGTACTGGGAGGATATCGGGATGAGATCACTGGTGCAGATCGATCAGTTCCTAACCCCTTCATCTCCTCCCTTCTGCCCTGTTTACTCCAATCCAGTTGCCAGTCCTTTCTCTCTCTCTCTCCACATCCTTTCCCTTTAGCCCCTGGTTCAAGGGTAAGTGTGGTATTTTGTACACACTAAATATACTCTCCCCCCACACAGCTGGAAATATATTTTGTTTCACTGCTTGTTTGCCTCCTACAGCTGAGACTTCCACTCTTCTGTCAGACTGGGATGTTAAGAGATCCCAGCAATAACCTCGAACCCCTGTCTGCCTCATCTGAACACTTTGAACTGACTCTCCTACTCCACTGCCATTTTTCATCTGCTGACTCTGATATCAGGTTAAATATACCACTCCTTGGTGCTAGGGATTACAACAAACACTTCCCAGCTAGCACATAATGTTCTGAGAACCATATGTTTCTTAGAGCTTGGTGAGAACGTGGTTGTCCTATGGTTATTTTGCATGCAACCTTCCCACAACATTCTGGGAATAGTGCAGGATAGTTGCTTGGCTTTGGAACACTCTCAGCACATTTAAGGAACTTGACAAAAACATAGTTCAAACATGGATACATTTAATTTCAATTTTGGTAATGTTCTAGGAACGTTCTCTAACTGGTTTGACATTGGGAATGTTCTTAAATAGTTCAGAGAACATTAAGAAACAACGTTCTTCTGTGGGAATTTGAGTACTTCAGCATAATGTTTCCTGTAGAAATCACTCTGCTATTTCCTGGTTGATAAAATTCTAATAGTTAGTCTAATTTTAGTTTATGTGACAAAACAAGCAAGGCTAGTGTAGAGAACCATTGTAGCATCTAAACCGCTGTGAAATATATTTTCCATAACCAAAAATATTGTATTTTTAGCTGTTTTAAGCTGGTGTACAAAACCAAAAGTAAAAGACACAAAAACAAAACTTGATTTGGTCGGTTTGCCCAAAAAGTTACATATTGCGGGTTTAAAGTGATGTTCTCAAATTGTTCCGAGAATGTTAAGAAACAACGTTCTTTTGTGGGAATTTCAGTACTTTCATCATAACATTTCCTACAGGTGTGCTCATGGTTCTATTTAAAGTCATGCTCTCAAATTGTTCTGAGAACATTAGGAAAACTTTCCATAAAAAACAACTTTTGCAACATTCAGAGACTGTTCTAAGAATGTTATTTAAAACATATACATTCCGTTCTCAGCATCAACAAAACTCTCTATCCTCTATTTTGTTAAGTGTTCAGTTTTTTTGGGCCACGCCCACTAATTGGCCACACCTGATCTTAATGAGTGCTTTTCTTTTGAAATTTGGTCTGTTTGAAAATACAAAAAAAAACTTCTTTGAGTGAGTAAAAAAAAAAACACGGCATGCTGCTAGCCCCCTCTTGGTGGCGCGGTGAACTAATTCCATGGACAGAGAACAGAAGCTCATAGGTTTGAATCTCACAGATCCCGTGCCACGCTAAAAATATATTTCTTTGCATGATTATTGCCAAAGCAAATATATTTCCATGTGTCCTATCTGTGTTTGGAGTTCAAAACAGCTAACCTAAGCTAGCAGTGTTATTAAAATTGAAACATGTTCTCAGAACGTTATTTAGTTACTTTCAAATAACCTACAATTTCCATTCTCAGAACGTTACTAAAACCCTCAAAGAAAACTTTCAGGGAACCGTAGTAAAACCTTCTCAGAACCTACTTGGAACCCAAAAATGAACATTCACTTTCAATTTTACTGATCAGGAAACGTATGGTTTCGTTCCCAGAACCAATGGGAAACCAAAAACTTACATTCCCACAACTTCCAAGGAGCCAGATGTGCTAGCTGGGTAGTCCAATCAATAATTTACAGTATTCATGTCTTATTTTGTAGATGTTTGGGTCAAACTTTTTTTAACTGTCAATTACAAACCAACCATTACTGTGTTAGCCTCCTACAGCTGAAACCTACACTACGATGTCAGACTGTCAATGTTAAGATATCCCAGTCACGACCTCTAACCCCTATCTGTCTATTCTGGCGACCCAGCGAAGGTGTGGCAGGGCATTCTAATTATATACCTGACATACCTGACATATTGTACAAGGCATAGCAACAAGAGTTTGTTTGTGTGTGTGTGTGTGTGTGTGAGATGGGAACTGGCCTGCTGTGCATTCTTAACCAATACTTGTACCCCCTGGGTCACGAATAAGAACAGAATGCACACAAATTAAGCTGAGTACAATGCACCTCCTGTTGTTACAGATAAACACACACACACACCCCTACACACACACACACATCTGCAAAAACAGATGGTCAAAGAATCTTCCTAATTTAAGCATCCTGTGATTTGCAGTGGTGTAAATTACTTAAGTAAAAATACTTCAAAGTATTACAAAGTCATTTTTGGGGGTATCTGTACTTTACTTTACTATTTTTATTTTGGACTACTTTTACTTTTACTTCACTACATTCCTAAAGAAAACATTGTACTTTTTACTCAAAACATTTTCCATGACAACCAAAAGTACTCGTCACATTTTGAATGCTTAGGAGGACACGAAAATTGTCAAATTCACATACATATCAAGAGAACACATTGGCATCCCTACTGCCTCTGGTCTGGCGGACTCACTAAACACAAATACATCTTTTGTAAATAATGTCTGAGTGTTGGAGTGTGACCCTGGCTATACGTACATTTTAAAAACAAGAAAATGGTGCTGTGTGGTTTGCTTAATATAAGGAATTTTTTATTATTTATACTTTTACTTGTACTTTTAATACTTAAGTATATTTAAAACGAAATACTTTTAGACTTTTACTCAAGTACTATTTTACTGGGTGACTTTCACTTTTACTTGAGTAAGTTCCTATTAAGGTATCTATACTTTTACTCAACAATGACAATTTGGTAATTTTTTCACAGCTGGTGGTTTGACCCTGTAAGACAATGCAAGCATTTTTATCCCAATATCAAATCATTTCTGGGTAACAATGAAGTACCTTACCGTGATTGGTTTCAATAAAAATTGTTAAAAACAGAAACACCATTTTTTTCTTAGCAAAGAGCAATGTTTCAAGCAAAAAAAAAACCTGAAAACTAGCTATTATTGGCAGAAAGGTTCGGAACTCTCTGTCTTATTGGTCTATTAACTAATTTACTGCAGATGAAAGCTATGATCCCTTATTGATGTCACTTGTTAAATCCACTTCAATCCGTATAAATGAAGGGGAGGAGACAGATTAAATAAGGATTTTTAAACCTTGAGACAATTGAGACATGGATTGTGTACAGCTGAAGTCGGAAGTTTACATACACCTTAGCCAAATACATTTAAACTCAGTTTTTCACAATTCCTGACATTAAATCCTAGTAAAAATTCCTTCTCTTAGGTCAGTTAGGATCACCACTTTATTTTAAGAATTTGGAATGTCATAATAATAGTAGAGAAACTGATTTATTTCAGCTTTTATTTCTTTCATCACATTCCCAATGGGTCAGAAGTTTACATACACTCAATTAGTATTTGGTAGCATTGCCTTTAAATTGTTTAACTTGGGTCAAATGTTTTGGGTAGCCTTCAACAAGCTTCCCACAATAAGAAGGGTGAATTTTGGCTCATTCCTCCTGACAGAGCTGGTGTAACTGAGTCAGGTTTATAGGCCTCCTTGCTCGCACACGCTTTTTCTGACCACAAATTTTCTATAGGATTGAGGTCAGGGCTTTGTGATGGCCACAGACTTTATTGTCTTTAAGCCATTTTTACACAACTTTGGAAGAATGCTTGGGGTCATTGTCGATTTTTAGCCTTGTGGCAGGTAGCCTAGTGGTTAGAGCGTTGGACTAATAACCTGAAAGGTTGCAAGATCGAATCCCCGAGCTGACAAGGTAAACATCTGTCGTTCTGCCCCTAAACAAGGCAGTTAACCCACTGTTCCTAGGCTG
Source organism: Salmo trutta (assembly GCF_901001165.1). Classification (NCBI taxonomy): domain Eukaryota; kingdom Metazoa; phylum Chordata; class Actinopteri; order Salmoniformes; family Salmonidae; genus Salmo; species Salmo trutta. The sequence goes on along the minus strand of NC_042986.1, from coordinate 31,794,029 downwards.
TCATTGAAAATAAGAATTTGTTCTTAACTGACTTGCCTAGTTAAATAAAGGTACAAATTCAATTTTGAAGCCCCATTTGCAACCAAGCTTTAACTTCCTGACTGATGTCTTGAGATGTTGCATCAATATATACACATCATTTTCCTTTCTCATGATGCCATCTATTTTGTGAAGTGCACCAGTCCCACCTGCAGCAAAGCACCGCCACAACATGATGCTGCCACCCCTGTGTTTCACGGTTGGGATGGTGTTCTTTGGCCTGCAGGCCTCCCCCTTTTCCTCCAAACAGAACAATGGTCATTATGGCCAAACAGTTCTATTTTAGTTTCATCAGACCAGAGGACATTTCTCCAAAAAGTAGGATCTTTGTCCCCATGTGCAGTTCCAAACCATAGTCTGGCTTTTTTATTGCGGTTTTGGAGCAGTGGCTTACGTTCAACTATGTTCATCTCTAGGAGACAGAACGCGTCTCCTTCCTGAGCGGTATGACGGCTGCGTGATCCCATGGTGTTTATACTTGCGTACTATTGTTTGTACAGATGAACGTGATACCTTCAGGCGTTTGGAAATTGCTCCCAAGGATGAACCAGACCTGTGGTCACAATTTTTTGATTTCTTTTGATTTTCCTATTATGTCAAGCAAAGAGGCACTGAGTTTGAAGGTGCGCCTTGAAATACATCCACAGATACACCTCCAATTGACTCAAATAATGTCAATTAGCCTATCAGAAACTTCTAAAGTCATGATGTCATTTTCCGAAATGTTCCAAGCTGTTTAAAGGCACAGTCAACTTAGTGTATGTAAACTTCTGACCAACTGGAATTGTGATACAGTGGATTATAAGTGAAATAATCTGTCTGTAAACAATTGTTGGAAAAATTACTTGTGTCATTCACAAAGTAGATGTCCTAACCGACTTCTACTTTGTGCATGACACAAGTCATTCTTCCAACAATTGTTGTCCTAACCGACTTGTCAAAACTATAGTTTGTTAACAAGAAATTTGTGGAGTAGTTGAAAAACGAGTTTTAATTAGTTTTACACCCTAAGTGTATGTAAACTTCCGACTTCAACTGTAGGTGTGCCATTTAGAGGGTAAATGGGCAAGAAAAAAAAAGATGTAAGTGCCTTTGAACGGGGTATAGTAGTAGGTGCCTGGCGCACCAGTGTCATGAATCTCAACGCTGCTGGGTTTTTCTTGCTCATCAGTTTCGCATGTATATCAGGAATGGTCCACCACCCAAATGACATCCAGCCAACTTGACACAACTGTGGGAAGCATTGGAGTCAACATGGGCCAGCATTCCTGTGGAATGCTTTCAACACCTTGTAGTCCACTGCACTTGACCTTTGAGAACCTTCCTCATTTAACCATCCAAAACACTCTTGCTTTCTCTCTCTAAACTCTCCCCTTCACTCGCTACCCCTTGTCTGTCTCTGTCTCTGTCTCTCAATCAGCCCTATTACATTCCTCTTTTATCCCTCCCTTCACTATCCCATCAACAGGGTTGGGTAGGTTACTTTATAAATGTAATCTGTTACAGTTGTTACCTTTGCAAAATTGTAATCAGTAATGTAACTTTTGGATTGCCTAAACTCAGTGACAAAATCTGATTGCTTTCAGTTACATTTGGATTACTTTCCCCTTAAGAGGCTTTCAAAGAAGACAAAAAGGATCCATCAAACTAATTTGGTGTGTCATCACAGTGGTCTCTGACTCGCTCAGGTGGAACAAATGTAAACTTTTTCAATGCTGAATCGAATGTCATTGAGAAAACATAATGTATTTTTTTGCTAGCATCCTTTCTGAATTTAAAAGTAATCCAAGAACTATTCATCTAGTTTTTCAAAAGTATCAGTAATAGACAATATTTTTGCTGGTAATGTAACTGTAATCAGTTACTCCCCAGCCCTGCCCCTCATTCCCCTCTATTTTTCTCTCTCCCCAACTTTCTTCTCCAGAGCTGGTCCCAGTACAGTCCCCCACCACTTCTATAAAACACTGTTAACAACTGAACACGTCAGCCTATATCACAGCTTCTCCTTAGATATATCACCAGACATCATCACAATCACTATACAGCTCCATCCCATCTTCCAGATAAGCTCCATGAAATATAATTTCACTATCATATACTGTACATCTCCATAGCATCCCAGAATAGAAGTAAGTAGTCAGCACTGTTTTTATTGGAACCGAGACAATACTCCAATGTCATTACTGTGAGTTTGTCACAGCAATGTTAAGAAGTTGCCTGAGTGAAGTATTGAGTAATTACAGTCCTTGTTTTGGTCATCATCCTTTCCCCTTGTTATAATGACTTATAGTTACTGGACTGAACCTTTATTTGACTACATGGAAACAGTACACTATGTGGTTGAGACAGCAGGGAAGCCCTGTTTTCCTCCAACAGAACCACGACACCCCTCAGCAGATTTACACTCACCCATTACTGCTTCATAATTAGTGGAACACATTCCACAAGGCAAACAGAGTTAGTGAAAGGTGTGTATATGCAACTTTTGGTATGGCAGTTAAAAGGGCAATCCTTAGTTGCTACATTCAAATCAAATCAAATGTTATTTGTCACATGCGCCGAATACAACAGGTGTAGACGTTACAGTGAAATGCTTACTTATAAGCCCTTAACCAACAATGATTTAAGAAGTTAATAAAAAAAAGTGTTAAGTAAAACACTGAAATTAAAGTAACAAATAATAAACAGCAGCAGTAAAATAACAAGTGAAGCTAGGCCCCAGTGATGTACTGGGCTGTACGCACTACCCTGGGTATTGCATTTGCCATACCAGGCAGTGATGCAACCAGTCAGGATGCTTTCGATGGTGCAGCTGTAGAACCTTTGAGGATCTGAGGACCCATGCCAAATCTTTTCAGTCTCCTGAGGGGGAATAGATTTTGTTGTGCCCTCTTCACAACTGTCTTAGTGTGTTTGGACCATGATAGTTTGTTGGTGATGTGGACACCAAGGAACTTGAAGCTCTCAACCTGCGCCACTACAGCCCTGTCGATGAGAATGGGGCCTTGCTCGGTCCTCCTTTTCCTGTAGTCTACAATCATCTCCTTTGTCATGATCATGTTGAGATGTAAGAGGTTAAAGGTCTTACCCACATCGGCTACAGAGAGCGTGATCACACAGTCATCCAGAACGGCTGGTGCTCTCTTGCATGTTTCAGTGTTACTTGCCTCGAAATGAGCATAGAAGTAATTTAGCTCGTCTGGTAGGTTTGTGTCACTGGGCAGCTCGTGGCTGTGCTTCACTTTGTAGTCCATAATAGTTTGCAAGCCCTGCCACATCCGACGAGCATCAGAGCCAGTGTAGTACGGTTCAATCTTAGTCCTGTATTGATGCTTTGCCTGTTTGATGGTTCGTCGGAGGGCATAGCGGGATTTCTTATAGGCTTCCGGGTTAGAGTCCCGCTCCTTGAAAGTGGCAGCTCTACCATTTAGCTCAGTGTGGATGTTGCTTGTAATCCATGGCTTCTGGTTGGGGTATGTAGGTACGGTCACTGTGGGGACGACGTCATCGATGCACTTATTGATGAAGCCAGTGACTGTTGTGGTGTATTCCTCAATGCCATCAGAAGAATCCCGGAACATACATGTATTCAAGTCTGTGCTAGCAAAACAGTCCTGTAGCTTAACATCTGCTTCATCTGACCACTTTCTTATTGACTGAGTCACCGGTGCTTTCTGCTTTAGTTTTTGCTTCTAAGCAGGAATTAGGAGGATAGAATTATGGTCAGATTTGCCAAATGGAGGGCAAGGGTGAGCTTTGTACGCGTCTCTGTGTGTGGAGTAAAGGTGATCTAGAGTTTTTTTCCCTCTGGTTGCACATTTAACATGCTGATAGAAATGAGGTAAAACTGATTTGAGTTTCCCTGCATTAAAGTCCCCGGCCACTAGGAGCGCCGCCTCTGGATGAGCATTTTCCTTTTTGCTTATGGCCGTATACAGCCCATTGAGTGCGGTCTTAGTGCAGGCATAGGTCTGCGGTGGTATGTAAAAATATAGATGTAAACTCTCTTGGTAAATAGTGAGGCCGCTGTTCTATCCTGCCGAAAAAGCTTAAAACCGCCAGCTGTATGTTCATCATGTCATCGTTCAGCCATGACTCGGTGAAACATAATATATTACAGTTTTTAATGTCCCGTTGGTAGGACGTACGTGCTTGTAGTTCGTCTATTTTATTGTCGATTGATTGTAAGTTGGCTGAATGGGTTCATAAATTCATTTTTTGGACTTAAAAATCAATCACATATTCCCATTTATTCTTCAACAAAATGACTTAGAAATGCCTCATGAGCTTAGTTCAACTGTCGTATCACATCAGAACCCAAAATATAAGCTTGCTTTACTCCAAGGTTTGTAAACAGCATAAATGTAAACCAACACTGTATAGCCTCAAAACATGGTTTAAACTATAATTTGATATCATGGATGGTTAGTCCTTGTATCCATAGCTCTGTCTATGAATTTGAGAGTGGTTACAGTACATTTCTCCAGCTCCATCCCTCTGCTTTCTACCAAAACAGTGGTGGGGTGACCACTTTATTGTTTCAACTGCACATTGGAGAAGAGGTTCCTAAATCTGGAGAAAAACCTGGATGGCGTCCTTTGTGACAGCGCAGACTAGCCCTTCAGGAATTTACAGTTGCGCTCATGAAGCCAATGAAAACCAGAGTGTAAAAAAACAGCAGGGCCATCTGAACAAAAACTCTCACAGCACAGATTCATGGTGACAGGCCGCAGAGAAGTCTAGGTTAACGCGAGGAAGCTTTGGAGTGTTGGGTGAGTATGTGTTACGTAGTTGACTGGATTAGCTACAGACTGGGTTGTGCAACATGGAAACATGGCTTTGATATTGTGGCGGATCAGTCAATCCGTAATGAACAGCAAAGTTCAGATCCCCTGCAGCAACTGCATAACTAATGCACATTATTATAAAGCAGTGACCCATGAATCATGGATGGTCAGAGCTAATGTCTGCCATATACTACATCATAAGGATGGCTTGGCTTTCTCAGCTGGCAGTGCCCAGTGATATTATGTGTATTGATGGAGATATTATGTGTGTACTGGCTGGCAGTGACCTTCTGGGAAATTACAGAGCAGAGCAAGCCTCAACATTATAACTGCTGCTGCTGGATGCATGGATGGAACCACACTCTGCCTAAACGCACCCAGGGAGAGTGTGTGTGTTGGTGGGGGTTAGTGTGTGTTGGTGGGGGTTAGTGTGTGTGTTGGTGGGGGTTAGTGTGTGTGTTGGTGGGGGTTAGTGTGTGTTGGGGGGGTTAGTGTGTGTGTTGGTGGGGGTTAGTGTGTGTGTTGGTGGGGGTTAGTGTGTGTTGGTGGGGGTTAGTGTGTGTTGGTGGGGGTTAGTGTGTGTTGGTGGTGGTTAGTGTATGTTGGTGGGGGTTAGTGTGTGTTGGTGGGGGTTAGTGTGTGTTGGTGGGGGTTAGTGTGTGTTGGTGGGGGTTAGTGTGTGTTGGTGGGGGTTAGTGTATGTTGGTGGGGGTTAGTGTATGTTGGTGGGGGTTAGTGTGTGTGTTGGTGGGGGTTCATGTGTGTGTTGGTGGAGGTTAGTGTGTGTGTTGGTGGGGGTTAGTGTGTGTTGGTGGGGGTTTGTGTGTGTTGGTGGGGGTTAGTGTGTGTGTTGGTGGGGGTTAGTGTGTGTGTTGGTGGGGGTTAGTGTGTGTGTTGGTGGGGGTTAGTGTGTGTGTTGGTGGGGGTTAGTGTGTGCGTGCGTATGTGTGTGTGCTTGACCAGAGAGGGCAGTCTGGGACAGAGAGGGGTGGGACATGTTTTCATGGGCAAATGGGCCCCAAAGCACACAGTAACAAATTGAAGTGGAACATTTTTTTAATGGATAAGAATAAAAGTGCAAGAAAAAAGGAATTGGGGGTACGAGATGGATATAAGCAAAAATGGACTGAGAGAAAGAGAGGGAAACTCTTGTTAAAGGGACGGCAGCTGCTTTTGTTGGTTTGGTATTCTGACTATGTTTACTGTCAGTGAATGGGCTCTACATTCAAACCCTACTCTCTAAAGCATTCCCAATGAAGACAGGAGTCTTCTAATCTGCATACAGAGGCCACAGCTATACACAAACAGGGCCCCGGTGCACTCCACACATGCCCTTTACCCATGTGGGACCACAACATACAAAGGCCCGAGAACGGACTGATCAACTGCTTAATGGGTAAATGTATGCCTACTGTATAAGTAAGGTAAGATACCATCAATGTGCACAGTGGGTACCCGACAAAGGCAGCAGTCTGCTAGCTTGCACTCAGAGACCCCAGCTATAGGCAAACAAAGACTAGGGTCAGTCTTTGATCTATTCTACCCATCCATGTCAACACTATGTATTCTCTTTACACTTCCATGACCATGTTTATCCCATTAATGATCTTCTCTCTACCCATGTGACCACAGATGAGTACAAGCAACAACAAATAAAGACTACATTATGTTTTGATCCATTAATAAAGTTCTGTGTTCTTTTAAATGCATGTTGAACACTGGCGGTCCCCACTCTAAAATGAGCCTTTGGAAAAATTGACTCAAGGTCTGCTGATCTGATTGGCAAACAAAGTTGGCATGACATTTTACTTTCATAACAGTTTCGTTGAATACAGACAAAAGGATTTTCCTATCAGACATTAGTTCCTGTTTTGACTGAAATTGAGACTACGTGTCACAGCTCTGAGAAATGATCTTGATCCTAACGTGTACGATAACGTCTATGTTCTACATTCATAGTGACATTTAACTTGAGAAAAACACACATCTTCAGCTTTTTCTGAAAATGATGGATTCATATACTATGTAGATAGAAGATTTGTGAGAAAGTTCAAGTTTAAATTTGGACCGCTGTGAATCGTCTTTAAAACGCTTGAACCCTGGTCCAGACTCAAATCTACATTCTGCTCACATCAATCATTGAGAGCGAGACATCTCCAGAGAGAATACACACGCCAATGGCCAGTCGTAATCTAAACATACTGATATCACACAGCATGCTCAGGGTCAGGTTTGGTGGTGAGACTGGAATCAAAGATGACTGGTCTAAGATATGGACCTAGCCCAGTCACTATGGGAGTGGGAAAGGAAGAATAAACATGTTGGATGACACTGTGATGACTGGGGTTACGGAGATCCATTCAGATTTGGGTTTCTCTGGGAAGTGTGGGAGATGACTACCTGGAATGTTGAATTACTGGTGGGAAAAGAAGACTTGGAATGTCCAAAAAACAGTCCCTCAGTCAAGCACCTGATTCCATTTTTGTTCAAACTGGGCTGAAGCGTGTTTGGGTACACTTTCTGTGTTAGATAGATAATTGATGAGAATAATTTATCTATCAATCAAAACAATTGCTAGGACTGCTAGGAGTTATTGAATCAATAACTGGGAATTTTGGATTTGGTGAGAGATATTATCCTATCCAGACCCTTTAAATGCTGGAGAATTAACCTCAACCACCACTAATGCATGGTATGAACAGGAGTGGTGTAACGTCTGCTTCCAACTCACACTCTCAAACACGTAGATCCCCTGAACGCAGCTCATTTTCCAGCCCACTTTCCAGCTCACACTCTCAAACACCTGGATCCCCTGAACGCAGCTCACCTTCCAGCTCACACTCTCAAACACCTGGATCCCCTGAACGCAGCTCACCTTCCAGCTCACTTTCCAGCTCACACTCTCAAACACTTAGATCCCCTAAACGCAGCTCACTCTTTCAGGGGAGATCAGATCCCAATCACCTGACTTCTGATCACCTGTTCACACACCTGTATGTCATTATCACACACTATTTAGTTCAGTTCTTTGCACCCCATCATTGTGAGGTATTGTTTGTTTTGTGACACACTTCTATTCGGAGCGCTGTTTCCCCGTAATTTTGATCCTCCCGTGTATGATAGTTTTTGCCTGCCTCACTAACGACGCCTTTTGCCTATTTTCTGCCTGTACTTTAGCCTTTCGGATTTCCTGTTATCAACCTATTACCTGTTCTCCCGGACTACGTTACTAGCCTTTTCCCTGCCTGTAATGTTGCCTTTTTGGACCCCCTGTGTATGACCTTCTGCCTGCCCCTGGATCCAGCTTCTGTTCTCCTCCTGTGGTCCCTTCCATATAACCACCTGCTGCGCCCTGCTCTTGAAACCAGCTCTCTGTCTCCCATCATGTTCATTACAAGTGGTAGGTTGGTGGTAGGGGATGTAAGGGTGGTCTCATAACAGCTGGCCCCTGTCTGCGACATCACATTCCTCTCCCACAATTGATAATGAGGAGAGAGCCAGTGATAATTGACAACAGGGTTCTATTACGGCTTTGCATCACGGAGAGAGAACCGAGGGGTATAAAATGTGGAATTGAGGGGGAATTGAAGGAGACACAAGGGAGGCTATGGGTAGAGAAGAATGTGTTAGAGACCAAAGAAGTAGATACTGAGCATGGACGGAAGGCGTGATACGTGTAAAAAAAAAACAACAGATTGCATTGGAAGTATAGGGCAAACAGTGGGAGAATCAGAAGGGAAAATTACGGGTGAGTGGGGAAAAATGGGGGAGAGGGGAGAAAAAGGGGTAACTAGATAATTGACAGTTTTCTGAATAGTTGAGATGCTCTCAGCTTGACTCCAACCTAAGTACAGCGTCAGCACTGCCGAGTGCCACAACAAATGACTTCAATTACAGCAGAATGTCCCATATGGCGCCTCCAATAGTTTTTCAGTACACAACTGCCTGTGTGTGTGTGTGAGTGGGGGTAAATCTTGGCTCAATCCTGGATGCTGAGGGGTCCAACTCTGCCAAAGGTGTGTGTGTGTGCCATCAGCCTGCCCCAGTGGAATATGCTCAGGCTGGGAGACGCCAGTGTGTGTCTGTGTGTGTGTCTACCTCCATCATTACAGCCATATGTAGGCCGTGAGACACATTCTCCAGATTAGAGGATTCTCTCTCCCTCTACACTCTCCCCTCTAATCTCTCACCCCTCCACTGCACTGTCATCTCTCTCTCTCTCTCTCTCTCTCTCTCTCTCTCTCTCTCTCTCTCATATTCATATATATATATATAGATAGATAGATAGATAGATAGATAGATAGATAGAATAAGGCTTTTAGTAAGAACCTCAACAAAACATATTAGACAACATCTACTGTTTATTAAAGTATATGGTATCAACAGACCATGTGAAGCCACGGTGTTAAATAGAGTAAGAGGTAGGGGTTTGGTGGTGGCGAGTGGGCATGAACAGTTTTACTGATACACAATTATGAGGAGGTCTGGTTTGAGTTGTACTTGCGGCCAGGGCTATCAAGGTCAAATGAGGCCAGTGATAGACTCACGACAGCATTATCAGACCTTAATAGCTTGATCCAATTACCTAATTATCTTCAGAATTCATTCACCACATTATATTAGGCCCACAGTCATGTAAACTCAGCAAAAAAAAAACATCCCTTTTTCAGGACCCTGTTTTTCAAAGAAAATTCGTAAAAGTCCAAATCATTTCACAGATCTTCATTGTAAAGGGTTTAAAACACTGTTTCCCATGCTTGTTCAATGAACCATAAACAATTAATGAACATGCACCTGTGGAACGGTCGTTAAGACACTAACAGCTTACAGACGATAGGCAATTAAGGTCACAGTTATGAAAACTTAGGACACTAAAGAGGCCTTTCTACTGACTCTGAAAAACACCAAAAGAAAGATGCCCAGGGTCCCTGCTCATCTGTGTGAACGTGCCTTAGGCATGCTGCAAGGAGGCATGAGGACTGCAGATGTGGCCAGGGCAGTAAATTGCAATGCCTGTACTATGAGACGCCTAAGACAGAGCTACAGGGAGACAGGACGGACAGTTGATCGTCCTCGAAGTGGCAGAGCATGTGTAACAACACCGGCACAGGATTGGTACATCCGAACATCACACCTGCGGGACAGGTACAAGATGGCAACAACAACTGCCCGAGTTACAACAGGAACGCCCAATCCCTCCATCAGTGCTGAGACTGTCCACCTTAGGCTGAGAGAGGCTGGACTGAGGGCTTGGTGGCCTGTTGTAAGGCAGGTCCTCACCAGACATCACCGGCAACAACGTCGCCTATGGGCATGAACCCACCGTCGCTGGACCAGACAGGACTGGCAAAAAGTGCTCTTCACTGACGAGTTGCGGCTTTGTCTCACCAGGGGTGATGGTCGGATTCGCGTTTATGGTCGAAGGAATGAGAGTTACACTGAGGCCTGTTCTCTGGAGCGGGATCGAGGTGGAGGGTCCGTCATGGTCTGGGGCCGTGTGTCACAGCATCATCGGACTGAGCTTGTTGTCATTGCAGGCAATCTCAATGCTGTGAATTACAGGGAAGACATCCTCCTCCTACATGTGGTACCCTTCCTGCAGGCTCATCCTGACATGACCCTCCAGCATGACAATGCCACCAGCCATACAGCTCGTTCTGTTTGGGATTTTCTGCAAGACAGGAATGTCAGTGTTCTGCCATGGCCATCGAAAAGCCTGGATCTCAATCCCATTGAGCATGTCTGGGACCTGTTGGATCGGAGGGTGAGGGCTAGGGCATTCCCCCCAGAAATGTCTGTGAACTTGCAGGTGCCTTGGTGGAAGAGTGGGGTAACACCTCATAGCAAGAACTGGCAAATCTGGTGCAGTCCATGAGGAGGAGATGCACTGCAGTACTTAATGCTTTTGATTTTGACCCCCCCTTTGTTCAGGGACACATTATTCCGTTTCTGTTAGTCACATGTCTGCAAATATTTACACATGTTAAGTTTGCTGAAAATAAACGCAGTTGACAGTGAGAGGACGTTTCTTTTTTTGCTGAGTTTAGTACATACAGTGAGGGAAAGAAGTATTTGACCCCCTCTCAATCAGAAAGATTTCTGGCTCCCAGGTGTCTTTTATACAGGTAACGAGCTGAGATTAGGAGCACACTCTTAAAGGGAGTGCTCCTAATCTCAGCTTGTTACCTGTATAAAAGACACCTGTCCACAGAAGCAATCAATCAATCAGATTCCAAACTCTCCACCATGGCCAAGACCAAAGAGCTCTCCAAGGATGTCAGGGACAAGATTGTAGACCTACACAAGGCTGGAATGGGCTACAAGACCGTTGCCAAGCAGCTTGGTGAGAAGGTGACAACAGTTGGTGCAATTATTCGCAAATGGAAGAAACACAAAAGAACTGTCAATATCCCTCGGCCTGGGGCTCCATGCAAGATCTCACCTCGTGGAGTTGCAATGATCATGAGAAAGGTGAGGAATCAGCCCAGAACTACACGGGAGGATCTTGTCAATGATCTCAAGGCAGCTGTGACCATAGTCACCAAGAAAACAATTGGTAACACAGTAAGCCGTGAAGGACTGAAATCCTGCAGCGCCCGCAAGGTCCCCCTGCTCAAGAAAGCACATATACATGCCCATCTGAAGTTTGCCAATGAACATCTGAATGATTCAGAGGACAACTGGGTGAAAGTGTTGTGGTCAGATGAGACCAAAATGGAGCTCTTTGACATCAACTCAACTCGCCGTGTTTGGAGGAGGAGGAATGCTGCCTATGACCCCAAGAAAACCATCCCCACCGTCAAACATGGAGGTGGAAACATTATGCTTTGGGGGTGTTTTTCTGCTAAGGGGACAGGACAACTTCTCCGCATCAAAGGGATGATGGACGGGGCCATATAACGTCAAATCTTGGGTGAGAACCTCCTTCCCTCAGCCAGGGCATTGAAAATGGGTCATGGATGGGTATTCCAGCATGACAATGACCCAAAACACACGGCCAAGGCAACAAAGGAGTGGCTCAAGAAGAAGCACATTAAGGTCTTGGAGGGGCCTAGCCAGTCTCCAGACCTTAATCCCATAGAAAATCTGTGGAGGGAGCTGAAGATTCGAGTTGCCAAACGTCAGCCTCGAAACCCTAATGACTTGGAGAAGATCTGCAAAGAGGAGTGGGGCAAAATCCCTCCTGAGATGTGTGCAAACCTGGTGGCCAACTACAAGAAACGTCTGACCTCTGTGATTGCCAACAAGGGTTTTGCCACCAAGTACTAAGTCATGTTTTGCAGAGGGGTCAAATACTTATTTCCCTCATTAAAATGCAAATCATTTTATAACATTTTTGACATGCGTTTTTCTGGATTTTTTTGTTGTTATTCTGTCTCTCACTGTTCAAATAAACCTACCATTAAAATTATAGACTGATCATTTCTTTGTCAGTGAGCAAACGTACAAAATCAGCAGGGGATCAAATACTTTTTTCCCCTCACTGTAGCTCTGTAGAGGATATACCTTTCTAAATATCCCGTCTCCACATCTGTGGATCAGAGTCACACACATACACACGCCCAATATCAGAGAGAAAGGAAGGGCGACACGTTGAGATATCCTGAAGCTCCACGGAACAGAAAGAATATTTCAGAGAGAGGGGAGGAGAGAAGAAGTGTATGTTTGAGTTTGTGTGTGTGTGTGTGTTGTCAGCTTGTTTACATTCTAAGCCACTCAGTGCCACATCATTCTATAGCCAAAGGATTCCTGATATCTCCAGGAGTGATGAGAATAATTGTTTTCTTAATCTGTTGTTGTCTAGTACTGTCTTTTTGCTAGCTAGGGCCATCTACTTTAAGTGCTGCCTGTCTTCCCAGTAGCCTACTTGGTGTGTGAACTGCTGACTGCTCATACTTTTGATGCTGATTGTTTACACATCAACCAGGATTAAGGGGCAGGGCAATTTGTGAATGATGTTGTTTTGGTAATCAGTGACTGTATAGGAGAGGGAGTGATTTCTTAGCAATTAGCAAGTAGTGTTAGTACTTCAGTCTCACATTTTCAACGGCATTCTTGTCAGTGGCAGTCTCGTCGCCAAAACTAAGATTGTTCTGCCGAGTTGTTCTTCTGAGTTATTTGAGTAAGGAAAGAGAGGAAGGCTCCACACCCCTCTCTCACTTGAGTTTCTTACCTAGTTATTTTCAGATGATCTCATCTAGCTCTTTTGTAGGTTTGGCAACTATGTGTGTGTTTTCTATACCTATTCGCTCCGCTCCCTGTAGGCGTTACAGACGTTCCCCACCCTTTGGCTGCAACCCTTCTAATTTACTATACCCTGCGTGCACAACCCATGTGCAATTCCTGGTCTCCGGCAACGTTTGGAACTGCCGATCTGCGGTCAAGAACAGCAAGTTTATCTCAGCCTAATGCTGCCATAGACCCTGACATTGACCCTGCCATTTGGCCCTGACAGAGACATGGATCACCCCAGAGAACACTGTTACTCCAGCTGTTCTCTCTTCATCTGACAATGTGTTCTCTCATAGTCCGAGAGCATCTGGTCATTGCTTGTCCACTTAAGATTAACATTGTTGTCATCTATCGCCTAACAGGTGGCCTTAGAGAGTTCCTCAATGAGCTTGACATCTTGATAAACTAATTTCCTGATGATGGCTCACCGCTCTTCGTACTGGGCGACTTCAACCTCCTGACATTCTTTCTTTTCCCACCTTGCCTCTTTTGACCTCACCCTTTCCCAGTTCCCTCGTACTCACAAGGCAGGAAATATGCTTGACCTCATGTTTACTAGAGGCTGCTCGCCTACTAATCTCACTGCAACCCCCCTGCAGGTCTCAGATCACTACTTTCTTTTCTTTTCTGTCTCCCTCTCCCTTACCCAGATGATCATGCGCCGTCACAATCTTCGCTCTCTCTCCCTCTACTCTATCCTCTTCTATCATCTCTCCCTTCTGCTAAATCTTTCTCCCTTTTGTCTCCTGATTCAGCAACCAACCACCTTCTTTCTTTTCTTTGCCAAACACTTGAGCGGGCTGTCTCTGACCAACTCTTTCACTATCTCTCTCAGACTGGTCTTCTTGACTTCAACCAGTCAGGTTTCAAGACAAGTCACTCAACCAAGACTGCTCTCCTCTGTGTCACGGAGCCTCTCCGCACTGCCAAAGCTAACTATCTATCCTCTGTTCTCATCCTCCTAGATCTATCTGCAACCATTGACACCGTGAACCATCAGATCCTCCTCTCCACCCTCTCAGTGCTGGCTGTCTCAGACTCTGCACACTCTTGGATTACATCCTACCTGGCAGGCCACTCCTACCAGGTGACGTGGAGAGGATCTGTGTCTGCACCACATACTCTCACTACAGGTGTCCCCCAGCGCTTGGTTATAGGCCCTCTCCTCTTCTCTCTATACACCAAGTGACTCGGCTCTGCCATATGTGTATATGCTGACAATCACAAGTCAGGCTTTCTTGAGATTAATAGAGGTGTGCCCCCTGGTTCCATTTTAGCTCCTGTGTTGTTTTCAAATTTTATTAACGATCTGGGAAATGGAATGCTGCATCTATATGAAGATGACACAGTCATATTGTATATTCATGTGCTCTTTCTCTGGTTCAGGCTGTTGAAGAGCAAGCCTCCCTTCATGGTCTCAAACTGGTCTTGAATATACAAAAAACGAAATCTATTACCTTTACCAGAGCTCGCATTCAGCCAGAGGTTAGCATTGTCACATCTGGTGCCTTATCCATTGAAAAAGTGTCATCCTACAAATACGTTTTGGTTGGGTTTTTATTTTTGTAACAAGGCTTGTTTCCCGCTTATGGCTAGAAAGAAGCTTGTTCAGGCCTTTTCTCTTTGTAATTGATAATGGTGACTTGTTGTATATGCATGCAGCCTACTCTGTTTTACACAGACTGGACTTTTTTTTATCATGCATCCTTGCACTTTATTAAACATGCCAAATCACTCACCCACCATTGCACCTTGTACAAGAAGGTGGGTTGGACTTTATGTGCACGGAAAGCTACACTACCATTCAAAAGTTTGGGGTCACTTAAAAATGTTCTTGTTTTTGAAAGGAATGCATATTTTTTTGTCCATTAAAATAACATAAAATTGATCAGAAATACAGTGTAGACATTGTTAATGTTGTAAATGACTATTGTAGCTGGAAACGGCAGATTTTTTATGGAATATCTACATAGGCATACAGAGGCCCATTATCAGCAACCATCACTCCTGTGTTCCAATGGCACATTGTGTTAGCTAATCAAAGTTTATAATTTTAAAAGGCTAATTGATCATTAGAAAACCCTTTTGAAATTATGTTAGCACAGCTGAAAACGTTTGCGCTGATTAAAGAAGCAATAAAACTGGCCTTTTTTAGACTACTTGCGTATCTGGAGCATCAGCATTTGTGGGTTCGATTACAGGCTCAAAATGGCCAGAAACAAAGAACTTTCTTCAGAAACTCATCAGTCTATTCTTGTTCTGAGAAATGAAGGCTATTCCATGCAATACATTTGTATTTGTTTAAAAAAAATGGTTACTAAATGATTCCATATGTGTTATTTCATAGTTTTGATGTCTTCACTATTATTCTACAATGTAGAAAATAGTCAAATAAAAAAAATAAAAACTTGAATGAGTAGGTGTGTCCAAACTTTTGACTGGTACAGTATATATTTATTTATTTTTCCATTTTTATTGTTGGACATAAAAGACTAAAAATACCAGGAAATCAGCACCAAGTGATTTTTATTTTTGAAATCTGTTCCCAAGTCTTCCTACAGAAAATAGGAGACACGTGATCATCTACAAATGTAAGCAAGGTTTTAAATTATTATGTTTTAGTCAAATATTATATCTGGGCTTCTTGCAGTCAATTTGCAGTCTGCACAAATTATTTGTAATTATGTTTCCGGCCCCCTGACCTTCCGCTTGAAGAAAAAAAACGTCCTGCGGCAGAATCTAGTTGATGATCCCTGCTCTACAACATCCCTAGAGTACAATCCTACCTTACACAGGAAGCGGCGCAGGTCCTAATCCAGGCAGTTGTCATCTCCCGTCTAGACTACTGCAACTTTCTGTTGGCTGGGCTCCCCACTTGTGCCATCAAACCCCTGCAACTTATCCAGAATGCTGCAGCCCATCTGCTGTTCAACCTACACAAGTGCTCCACCACACACTTCACTTGCATCCACTACAAGACCATGGTACTTGCCTATGGAGCAGCAAGAGGAATGGACCTTCCCTACCTTCAGGCTATGCTCAAACCCTACACCCCAACCTGAGTACCACGTTCTGCAACCTCTGGTCTCTTGGCCCTCCCACCTCGACGGGAGGACAGCTCCCGCTCAACACAGCCAAAGCTGTTCTCTGTCCTGGCACCCACACAGTGGAACCAGCTTCCCCCTGAAGCAAGGAGAGCAGACTCCCTGCCCATCTTCCAAAACCTTATGAAACCCTACGTCTTCAAAGAATATATCTTAAATAATCCTACAGCATCCCGCGACCTCGTCGATTCATATTTTTAGAAAAAATAGACATATATTTTGTGAACTAACTTTTTGTGAACTAACTAGCACTTGACTTTTTTCTCCTTTTACTAGCTCTGACTTTGCTGATAGCTACTATTAAGGAAAAATCTACTTACTATGACTGAGGTATGTGGTTGTCCCACCTAGCTATCTTAAGATAAATGCTCGAACTGTAAGTCACAGCAGGCAGATCAATCAAGAGTGACTTTCAAATTGGATGTCTATCCATGTCTTAAGGACATTAGGAAATGCCATTAAAACCAGCCACTAGGAGCAACAATCAATCAATCAATCAATCAATCAATCAATCAAATGTATTTATAAAGCCCTTCTTACATCAGCTGATGTCACAAAGTGCTGTACAGAAACCCAGCCTAAAAACCCAAACAGCAAGCAATGCAGGTGTAGAGGCAGTGAGCACTATTACCATTAGTAGGACTGGGTTTAAAAAATAAATGATTTAACCCTATCCCAAACCTTAACCCTTAACCTTCTAAATTTGACGTCTGGAGCAACTTTGAAATTTGACGTTTTCAGAAATGGAAAGATACTGAGCAGGAGTCAACCCAGAGTGTCAAAAACACTTTGAAATGTAACGTTTAGAGCCAATTCTGCAGTGAGACTGTGAGAGCTTGTTGTGAGATAGATATGCCCATTTATTTCTTTATGATGAAGGAATAAGGAGTTGGTGTAGAAAATGTAGGAATGTTAGCTGGCTGCCTCATTGCTTTTTGAAATACCATCGACTTGTATTGTTGTTAATACTTCAGTTGTTATTGTTGTTGTTGAGGTTGTTGATGTTGATGTTGTTGTTGTCTATGGCATGCCTTTGGTCCCCTGTGGGAATATGGAATATGGAATGTGAATGTCCTATATGTTCACCTTTGACCCCATCCCAGACAGTACGGTGTCCCTCAGTCAGTCACAAGACTTGGCTGTCTGCTGCTGCCCAGTTAACATACACGCACACACACAGCGACCAGGGCTCCCAGGTGGCCAGTTAACTGGCTGGAAGCGATCAAGTCGGGTGGCCTCCAGAGACAATCATAGCAGGAAAAACAAGCCTAGCCGTCCAAGAGATCTCCTCATACAGTGCCACTCCATTAGGAGACTGCCTCAGCAGGCTGCCTGACTGCTCTCTGTAAATCAACACAAAGTCACACAAGCTGTCCCCCAATGACAAATGACAGGCAGGGCACTCAGTGGGTTTACAAACACTGGCTGGAGTTCTCACATGGCTACAAATTGGACAGGATGAAGAGGAATGTGGTGTTTGTGCTGTGTTTGTGTTTAACCTGTGTTGAGGGAATGACATAGGAATGAAAGCGAAAGTGAGTATTCATGGGAATGAAAGCTGCAGAGGATAGCAATAACCTTTGACCTTTTGGTGTCATAAGGGATGACCTGACCCACCGCAGACTGGAAAGTGAAGACACAGACACATTTTCCTATCCCCATGCGTGAGAGGTGTGTTATCACGCCTGAGCATCAGGATCAGTGTTACATGCCTGCATCCTCATAGATAAGCCCTGTCCATAGTCTTAAGCTAACTCAACAGGACATTCTCATAGTCCTGTCCAAATAGGATGGCGCCGAAGAACATGGCTGACGTTTTACATTCTCACAACCAATTGAGCAATTTTTTATTTTATTTTGCATTTTGTGTAACTTATTTTTTAACTTATTGTGTACATAATGTTGCTGCTACCATCTCTTATGACCGAAAGTAACTTCTGGACATCAGATAAGCGGTTACTCACCGTGGATGAGTCCGACGAGAAGGATATCCTGCTTTCACTGGAACAGGCCCAGATCCACGCCTTTGGCGTGAAGAAAAGACGCCGGAAAAGAGGACGCTGATCGGGGATCCTTCTGAGAATCCGGAGGCGAGCGAGTAAACTCCCAATGCCTTCCAGTCTCCTTGCTAACATGCAATCGTTAGAAAATATAATTGATGACCTACTATTAAGATTATCCTACCAACGGAACATTAAAAACTGTGACATTAATTAATCAAAGTCACTCCCATGTGTTATGTATAATTCTAGTCACTGCCCAGTGTAATGTATAATTCTAGTCACTTCCCTGTGTTATGTATAATTCTAGTCACTGCCCTGTGTAATGTATAATTCTAGTCACTGTCCTGTGTTATGTATAATTCTAGTCACTGTCCTGTGTAATGTATAATTCTAGTCACTGTCCAGTGTAATGTATAATTCTAGTCACTTCCCTGTGTTATGTATAATTCTAGTCACTGCCCTGTGTAATGTATAATTCTAGTCACTGTCCTGTGTTATGTATAATTCTAGTCACTGTCCTGTGTAATGTATAATTCTAGTCACTGTCCTGTGTAATGTATAATTCTAGTCACTGCCCTGTGTAATGTATAATTCTAGTCACTTCCCTGTGTAATGTATAATTCTAGTCACTGCCCTGTGTAATGTATAATTCTAGTCACTGCCCTGTGTAATGTATAATTCTAGTCACTTCCCTGTGTAATGTATAATTCTAGTCACTGTCCTGTGTAATGTATAATTCTAGTCACTGCCCTGTGTAATGTATAATTCTAGTCACTGTCCTGTGTAATGTATAATTCTAGTCACTGCCCTGTGTTATGTATAATTCTAGTCACTGTCCAGTGTAATGTATAATTCTAGTCACTGCCCTGTGTAATGTATAATTCTAGTCACTGTCCTGTGTTATGTATAATTCTAGTCACTGCCCAGTGTAATGTATAATTCTAGTCACTGCCCTGTGTAATGTATAATTCTAGTCACTGCCCTGTGTAATGTATAATTCTAGTCACTGCCCAGTGTAATGTATAATTCTAGTCACTGCCCAGTGTAATGTATAATTCTAGTCACTGCCCTGTGTAATGTATAATTCTAGTCACTGTCCTGTGTAATGTATAATTCTAGTCACTTCCCTGTGTAATGTATAATTCTAGTCACTGCCCTGTGTAATGTATAATTCTAGTCACTGTCCTGTGTAATGTATAATTCTAGTCACTTCCCTGTGTAATGTATAATTCTAGTCACTTCCCTGTGTAATGTATAATTCTAGTCACTGTCCAGTGTAATGTATAATTCTAGTCACTTCCCTGTGTAATGTATAATTCTAGTCACTTCCCTGTGTAATGTATAATTCTAGTCACTGTCCTGTGTAATGTATAATTCTAGTCACTTCCCTGTGTAATGTATAATTCTAGTCACTTCCCTGTGTAATGTATAATTCTAGTCACTGTCCAGTGTAATGTATAATTCTAGTCACTGCCCAGTGTAATGTATAATTCTAGTCACTTCCCTGTGTAATGTATAATTCAAGTCACTGCCCTGTGTAGTGTATAATTGTCACGCCCTGACCTAAGAGAGAAGTTTTATTTCTCTTTTTGGTTAGGTCAGGGTGTGAAGTGGGGTGGGCATTCTATGCATTGTATTTCTTTGTTTTGGCCGAGTATGGTTTCCAATCAGAGGCAGCTGTCTATCGTTGTCTCTGATTGGGAATCATACTTAGGCAGCCTTTTTCCCACCTGTGTTTGTGGGTAGTTGCTTTTTGTTTTGTATTCGTTACCTGACGAAACTGTTTGGCTTTTCGTTTTGTTTCTTTGTTCTAGTGTTTCATTGTTTAATAAATAGTCATGAACACTTACCACGCTGTGCTTTGGTCCACTCTTTCCGAAAGACAAGCCGTTACAATAATTCTAGTCACTGCCCTGTGTAATGTATAATTCTATGTTTGTAATGCGTCTGTGTGTAGCTGGTGTAGAAGAGTCAGGCGCAGGACAGCAGATATGAGTAAAGTCGCAATTTTACTCAACAATAATCACAATACACGTCAAATAAATCCAAGGCCACAATAACGGACCGCAATACAATAAACAATCACTCACAAACAAACATGGGGGAATAGAGGGTTAAATAATGAACAAGTAATTGTGGCATTGAAACCAGGTGTGTAAGACAAAGACAAAACAAATGGAAAATGAAAAGTGGATCGGCGATGGCTAGAAGGCCGGTGACGTCGAACAAGGAGAGGGACCGACTTCGGCAGAAGTCGTGACAATGTTCTGACCCAGGAGGAAGAGATGAGACCCACCAGTACGACCAGACCTACTATTTGGGAAACAGTCATTTTCAAAATCTTTCATAAAAAACAAGCCAACTCAACCTTCCTGTTTCTTCTGAGTTGGCCTGATCTGAATGACATTCATCGGAGATGTGGTGTATCTACCTCTCTAATAATGTAATAGAATGTTTCAGTCTCTTCTCTCTGACTGAGATCAAATGTATTGCAGTGTATAATGAAATTGTGCTCATGTAAATCAAACGTAATCACATTGTGCTCATTTAAACATGTGCCTCTGTAATTGAACTTTATAGCATGATTCACACTGATGAATTTACAAGTCAAATATAAGCACATGGTAAATATTTGGCTTTTCCTGCATGTAGATCATTATATTTTACATACAAGCTGATTTGGTTTGACATCCCAATACCAACAGATGCTACTTAAAAGAGTAACTGATTAAATCTGGCTTGTATTAAAGTCTCAAAGGCCTGACCTAGAGCAACCAGTCAGCCAAAGCTGGAGCGAGGCCTACAAAGAGAAGACAAGCCTGGGGCTCAACTGAAAGATTAAGCTGCTTCTGTGGGTCACAATGGCAGACTGAGCACCACTCAAAACTCCCCATCGAGAGTCAATGGACACTTCATTATGATTCCATTGTTGGATGACTGTGGGTCAGAGGAGGCAAATCCTCCCTTTACTTCTCCAGCTATTATCAGTCTGCTTTCAAACTGCCTTTGTTTAAACACTCACTGGTCATTTCAAGGATTAGCGTTCTGTTGGCTCATATTCTCTAAAGCTAAAGCAAGGTGTGCGCAGTCAGGTGGCCGGGTTGGTGGAAGTATGTTTGTTTTTGTTCGGATGGCCATTTCAGATCGCTGAACTTTCAAAGCTGCCCTTAATCCATCTGATTAGTTGAACCCAGAAACCTTGGACTGAAACAAAGAGCTCTTTCAGACATGGAGCCACACACACACACACACAAACACACTCACAGTAGAGCTGCTAAGAGCTACATGTGACCCAGGAGTTTTTACATCACAAAACATTATCCTGCATTCTTTTCCCCCTTGTCTTATACAGTACATACTTCCCTATGTTTTTCTGGGATAAGTTTGCCAAATACATTGAGTGCTATTCAACAACACATAGTGTATGTGAGGCCAACATGATGTATATGATGTATATACCTTCTCTATTAGTACACAGTCTGCTTTCCTATTGGGTCACCTAGATTTAACATTCATCCTTAATAGGTAGCCTGACGTGTTTCTAGTATTAGGATCGAGAGACAGTGATTTAAAAATGGAGGACATGTTGAATGAGACCTAACTGATTGATATCAGGAGTGTGATGGTCATGGAATTTTGGATGATGGTAATTGTCCAGCCAAATGACAGCAGTCTCCATAATAACCTTTCGCATAGCAAAAAAAGACCCACATTTTCTCCTTTCCTCTGCTTCTGACTGCATATGCTGCTATAGAAATACATTGGGGTCCCCAAGTCAATGATGGCATAATGGTTGGACTAGCGGCCATTGAGAGTGTACCCACAGGAGCAAAGCACAAAGTAAAAGCAGGAAGTGTACCCATCAGTATGTTCTGTGATTTGTTAATTCAACTCAACTGATATTACAAAACATACATTCCATTGCATCAGTTAATATCATTTGCATTGAACGTTCTACATTACCATGGAAACACAATACCAGGCAGCTATTCCAAGTGTACCCATGAGATTACCAGTCAAATTGCCAGGGTTAGAGGTTCCAAGCCCATTCTATTCATTGTTTGATACAACAAACTTGCTTGTTTCAGCAAGGGGCAACAAAGTTTCATCGCGTGGTTAACTTCAGGCTAGGGTCTATTTTTCTCCACTTCCTATCTGACTGACGTTCTCAAAGTAAACTGCCTGTTACTCAGGCCCAGAAGCCAGGATATGCATATAATTGGTACCATTGGATAGAAAACACTTTGAAGTTTGTAGAAATGTTAAAATAATGTTTGAGACTATAAAACAATAGATATAGTAGGAGAAAAGCCAAAGAAAAAACAACCATATTTTTTTTTCTTATACACTGCTCAAAAAAATAAAGGGAACACTTAAACAACACAATGTAACTCCAAGTCAATCACACTTCTGTGAAATCAAACTGTCCACTTAGGAAGCAACACTGATTGACAATACATTTCGCATGCTGTTGTGCAAATGGAATAGACAACAGGTGGAAATTATAGGCAATTAGCAAGACACCCCCAATAAATGAGTGGTTCTGCAGGTGGGGACCACAGACCACTTCTCAGTTCCTATGCTTCCTGGCTGATGTTGTGGTCACTTTTGAATGCTGGCGGTGCTTTCACTCTAGTGGTAGCATGAGACGGAGTCTACAACCCACACAAGTGGCTCAGGTAGTGCAGCTCATCCAGGATGGCACATCAATGCGAGCTGTGGCAAGAAGGTTTGCTGTGTCTGTCAGCGTAGTGTCTAGAGCATGGAGGCGCTACCAGGAGACAGGCCAGTCTCAGGAGACGTGGAGGAGGTCGTAGGAGGGCAACAACCCAGCAGCAGGACCGCTACCTCCGCCTTTGTGCAAGGAGGAGCAGGAGGAGCACTGCCAGAGCCCTGCAAAATGACCTCCAGCAGGCCACAAATGTGCATGTGTCTGCTCAAACGGTCAGAAACAGACTCCATGTGGGTGGTATGAGGGCCCGACGTCCACAGATGGGGGTTGTGCTTACAGCCCAACACCGTGCAGGACGTTTGGCATTTGCCAGAGAACACCAAGATTGGCAAATTCGCCACTGGCGCCCTGTGCTCTTCACAGATGAAAGCAGGTTCACACTGAGCACGTGACAGCCGTGACAGAGTCTGGAGACGCTGTGGAGAACGTTCTGCTGCCTGCAACATCCTCCAGCATGACCGGTTTGGCGGTGGGTCAGTCATGGTGTGGGGTGGCATTTCTTTGGGGGGCCGCACAGCCCTCCATGTGCTCGCCAGAGATAGCCTGACTGCCATTAGGTACCGAGATGAGATCCTCAGACCCCTTGTGAGACCATATGCTGGTGCGGTTGGCCCTGGGTTCCTCCTAATGCAAGACAATGCTAGACCTCATGTGGCTGGAGTGTGTCAGCAGTTCCTGCAAGAGGAAGGCATTGATACTATGGACTGGCCCGCCCGTTCCCCAGACCTGAATCCAATTAAGCACATCTGGGACATCATGTCTCGCTCCATCCACCAACGCTACGTTGCACCACAGACTGTCCAGGAGTTGGCGGATGCTTTAGTCCAGGTCTGGGAGGAGATCCCTCAGGCGACCATCCGCCACCTCATCAGGAGCATGCCCAGGCATTGTAGGGAGGTCATACAGGCACGTGGAGGCCACACACACTACTGAGCCTCATTTTCACTTGTTTTAAGGACATTACATCAAAGTTGGATCAGCCTGTAGTGTGGTTTTCCACTTTAATTTTGAGTGTGACTCCAAATCCAGACCTCCATGGGTTGATAAATTGGATTTCCATTGATTATTTTTGTGTGATTTTGTTGTCAGCACATTCAACTATGTAAAGAAAAAAGTATTTAGGATGTGTTGTTTAAGTGTTCTCTTTATTTTTTTGAGCAGTATATATATATATATTTTTTTTTGAGAAACCATGCTCTTACAATGGAAAGTATAGGGGCATATCCAAATCCAGCTCTCAGATTGCAGTTCCTATGGCTTCCACTAAATGTCAACAGTCTTTGTTCCAGGTTTCAGGCTTGTTTCTTCCCAAACAAGGAAAAATTATGAGTTTTACTACTGGGATTCGGAGTTCGAAATCAGTCTGTGCATGTGTGACAAAGAGGACGCGCACCTGCTAATATTGTTTTCCTATTGAACATACTTCTTTCCGTATGAAATAGTATAGTTTAATTACATTTTAGGGTACCTGAGGATTAAATAGAAATGTATTTTGACTTGTTTTAACAAGTTTAGCGGTAGCTTTTTGGATTCCTTTCTCTGCATGTTGAATGACTGGATTACTCAAATCGATGGTGCCAACTAAACAGACTTTTCGGGATACAAAGAAGGATTTTATCTAACAAAACAACACTTCATGTTGTAGCTGGGGCCCTTTGGATTGCAAATCAGAGGAACATTTTCAAAAGTAAGTGAAAATGTAATCGCTATTTGTATTTTTATGAAGCCTGTGCTGGTGGAAAGATATGTTGATGTGGGGCGCCGTCCTCAAACAATCGCTTGGCATGCTTTTGCTGTAAAGCCTATTGTAAATTGGACAGTGCAGATAGATTAACCTGTTTGGGATAGGGGGCAGTATTTTCACGGCCGGATGAAAAAACCGTACCCGATTTAATCTGGTTACTACTCTTTCCCAGAAGCGCGAATGTGCATATTATTAGTAGATTTTGATAGAAAACACTCTGAAGTTTCTAAAACTGTTTGAATGGTGTCTGTGAGTATAACAGAACTCATATGCCAGGCAAAAACCTGAGAAGATTCCAAGCAGGAAGTGGCCTGTTTGAGAATTTGTAGTTCTTCTTTCTAGTCCCTTTCGAAACTACAGTATCTGTGGGGTTACGTAGCACTTTCTAAGGCTTCCATTGGCTCTCTAAAGCCTTCAGAAAGCTGATTGAGGCGTCTCCTGTCTCTGGGCAGAGTATAGTAGCTCAGTTTGTCAGTGGTCTGCCTGGTGACAAAGAGATTGGATATGCGCGGTCCCGCGACCATGCTGTTTTTTATTTTCCTCTTTGAATGAATACACTATTGTCTGGTTGGAATATTATCTCTATTTTACGAGAAAAATACAATAAAAATTTATTTTAAACCGTGTTTGACATGCTTCTAAGTACGGTAAAGGAACGTTTTGAATTTTTTTGTCTTGAAATGCACTCGCGCGTTACCCTTTGGATAGTGACCTGAACGCACGAACAAAACGGAGGTATTTGGACATAACTATGGATTATTTGGAACAAAAACAAAATTTATTGTGGAAGTAGCAGTCCTGGGAGTGCATTCTGACGAAGAACAGCAAAGGTAATACCATTTTTCTAATAGTAATTCTGAGTTTAGTGAGCCCCGAACTTGGCGGGTGTCAAAATAGCTAGCCGTGATGGCTGAGCTATGTACTCAGAATATTGCAAAATGTGCTTTCGCCAAAAAGCTATTTTAAAATCTGACTCAGCGATTGCATAAAGGAGTTCTGTATCTAGAATTCTTAAAATAATTGTTATGTATTTTGTTAACGTTTATGATGAGTAATTTAGTAAATTCACTGGAAGTTTTGGGTGGGAATGCATGTTCTGAACATCACATGCCAATGTAAAAAGCTGTTTTTGGATATAAATATGAACTTGATTGAACAAAACATGCATGTATTGTATAACATAATGTCCTAGGAGTGTCATCTGATGAAGATCATCAAAGGTTAGTGCTTCATTTAGCTGTGTTTTGGGTTTATGTGACATATATGCTTGCTTGGAAAATGGCTGTGTGATTGTTTTTGGCTATGTACTCTCCTAACATAATCGAATGTTTTGCTTTCGCTGTAAAGCCTTTTTGAAATCAGATAATGTGGTTAGATTATCGAGAGTCTTGTCTTTAAAATGGTGTAAAATAGTTGTATGTTTGAAAAATTGAAATTATTGCATTTTTGAGGTTTTTGTATTTCACGCCATGTTCTTCCATTGGATATTGGCGAGGCGTTCCGCTAGCGGAACATCTGTCCTGAACACAAGAGCTTTTAACCGATATAAGACACTTGTATGTACCTAAATGTTTAATATCCATAATTTTTATGATTATTTATTTGATTTGCGCGCCCTCCAATTTCACCGGAAGTTGTCGACAGGTGTCCCGCTAGCAGGACTCCTAGCCCATAAAGTCCATGTTATCACAAAATGGGACTCAACCGCACGAATGTCCGTGGTAACGAAACTAATGTTGAATAACCTATAAATGACTTGCGTGTCTCTGCCTATCATTGAGAAAATCACTGTTCAATTATAGGATGTTGGTAGGATGTCAACTGTGCATCTGGTCTTTTGTTGGGTTGTTTAGAGAGCAGATAAGAGTCTCCTCACGTGCCAGGATCTATTTCCAATGACAATAACAAATAGCTCACTGACCCTGTATACGGGCCTAATGAATATATTAGAGGGAAATATTGTAATGTTTCTGCAAATTAATCTGTCCCAAAAAAATTATGACAGTTTGGAAATAAAATGTTTAGTTGTTTAATTTCCATCAATCCTAAATGCTTGTGTTTTTTTGACAAGCATCCCTGTCATAATGTTTTATTCTTAAATGCTGCTTTTGTGTTCTAAAAGCAAGAATCCACTTATGTGAATAACAACATTGTTTCAATGCCTGAACATATTAGTCAATGAGGGAAATATGCCAAGCTGTAAGACAGTGATGTGCAGAAACCCCCACGAGAACACTTAGAAAGAGAGAGAGACTAAATGAGTGTACTATTTGAGTGTGGTACGGTAATGAGGCCTTTATGAAGCCTGTACTGGTAATAACCAAAGAAGACATGAAAATAATTGCATAATACCATGACGTGGATGTCAAATGGCACAGATACAGAGATGATGAGGGGGGAGACTCCTTCAAGACTGTTGGAAAAGCATTCCAGGTGAAGCTGGTTGAGAGACTGCCAAGAGTGTGCAAAGCTGTCATCAAGGCAAAGGGTGGCTACTTTGAAGAATCTCAAATATAAAATATATTTTGATTTGTTTAACACTTTCTTGGATAGTACATGATTCCATATGTGTTATTTCATAGTTTTGATATCTTCACTATTATTCTACAATGTAGAAAATAGTAAAAAAATAAGAAAAACCCTTGAATGAGTAGGTGTGTCCAAACTTTTGACTGGTACTATATATATATATATATATATATATATATATATATATATATATATATTATTTGATAAAATTTGGATTTTGGCCTTTACTACTATATCCAATAGAAACACTTTGGATAACACATTCAGAAATGGCAAAAAAGATAGTCCAATTTTTTTTCATAAGGAATAAGATTTTGAAGTGTCTCATATCTAGGAGATATAAGAAAGCTCAGGAAATATTTTTTGGAACACATATTTTACCCCTTAATTCTGTTGGCACAAAACTAGCTCTATACTTCCATCCATTTGTATGGGTTACCTTCAGACGGATCCCGTGACAGCCCATGCAAAAAACATAGATATTTCTAGCTTAAACTGACGTATTTCGATGGGGATATTTTTATAATGTAACTTAAATTAACGCAGGTGTGCGTCAATAGACTCTTAAGGATTAAATGGGGAACATTCAAGTTCATAGGACTGTTTTAGACAAGCAATAGCTGTAATCTTACTCATTGTGCAACCAGTCTATGTAGTATCTGAGATCATGTCTGATGAAGACAGTTTTTGGTGACTGTTATTGGTGAAGTCTCTTACATTTATGTAGCAGAGGTACAGGCTTCAACTCAGTAGGCTTGCCCGAGACTTGAGGGTTAATTTTAGCTTCCAGAGCTAATGCCTTTAGGCTTAACGCATGTTATTTAACTTTCATTTTCACTGACTATAAATGGAGATTAGCAAGGACAATTGAAGACAGCTGCAGACTTAAAGGCCACAATATTGGAGACAGAGACTACAGTATTGGAGACAGAGAATAATGCTTGCTGAGGCACGTTGAACAGCACGTGTGGGTAAGGAGTTTTACATGACACAGAGGAGAAGCTGGGCTGGATAGCAAGGCAACGCCGGTGTGTCAGAACTCTGGCAGCGAGGAGCTCTTGGCTTGCTGGTCCTCTGTTTGCTGTAGAGACAATAGCAATAAAAGCTCATTAAACGTCGATGGTCAAACCGCTAAAACCGCTTTCCTATATGCCAGGCAACGTACGTGTGTGTGTGTGTGTGTGTGTGTGTGTGTGTGTGTGTGTGTGTGTGTGTGTGTGTGTGTGTGTGTGTGTGTGTGTGTGTGTGTGTGTGTGTGTGTGTGTGTGTGTGTGTGTGTGTGTGTGTGTGTGTGTGTGTGTGTGTGTGTGTGTGTGTGTGTGTGTGTGTGTGTGTGTGTGTGTGTGTGTGTGTGTGTGTGTGTGTGTGTGTGTGTGTGTGTGTGTGTGTGTGTGTGTGTGTGTGTGTGTGTGTGTGTGTGTGTGTGTGTGTGTGTGTGTGTGTGTGTGTGTGTGTGTGTGTGTGTGTGTGTGTGTGTGTGTGTGTGTGTGTGTGTGTGTGTGTGTGTGTGTGTGTGTGTGTGTGTGTGTGAGAGTGTGAGGAACAGGGCACAGGGGAGAGATGGGAGTGGCAGATTGGAAATACAGACTTCCAAAGGACTGAGAGGGTGTTTGTATTTTTTAGGATTGTATATTGTGTCCAAGTACAAGGAAATTGAATGTCTAAAATAACTCTGTGTAGCAGCTTTGTTAAGTGAATTACATTAGTCAATACCCAGCTAGCACATTGGCTTCTTTGGAAGTTGTGGGAATGTAGGTTTTTGGTTTAACATTGGTTCTGGGAACGAAGCCATACGTTTCCTGACAGGTAAAATGTAAAGTTTTTAAACATTCTCAGAACGGAAGTTTCTCCTGCTCTGGGAACATATATTTTTAGGTTGCAGGAAGGTTCTGAGAAAAAGTTACTGTGGTTCCCTGAATGTTTTCCTGGGAGGTTCATCAATGTTCTGAGAATGGAAATTATAGGTTATTTGGAGGTTTTTTAATAACTTCCTTAAAACATTCACTAAATGTTTCAAGAACACTGTTAGCGCAGTTTAACTGTTTTGAACTCCACCACAGAAATGAATTTGCTTAGGCATTAATCATGCAACCATATTTCTTTGTTTATTGTGACACAGCATCAGTGAGATTTGAACCTATCATCTTCTGTTCTCCATCCATGGATTTAGTTCACTGCTCCACGAGGACGGAGCTAGCATGCCATGTTTTTTAACTCATGAAAAGCTGTTAATTCTAGCCTACTGAAACAGACCCCATTTAAAGGAAACAACCACTCATTAAATTCAGGTAAGGTTGATTAGTGGGTGTGGTCAACACACCTGAACACACTTAACAAGATAGAGGATAGAGAGTTTTGTTAACACTGAGAACTGAATGCACGGTGCATTCGGAAAGTATTCAGACCCCTTGACTTTTCCACATTTTGTTACGTTACAGCCTTATTCTAAAATGGATTAAATCATTTTTTCCCTCATCAACCTACACACAATACCCCATTATGACAAAGTGAAAACAGGCTAATTTACATAAGTATTCAGACCCTTTGCTATGAGACTCGAAGTTGAGCTCAGGTGCACCATGTTTCCATTGGTCATCTTTGAGATTGAGTCCACCTGTTGTAAATTCAATTGATTTGACATGACATGATTTGACAGTGAATGTCAGAGCAAAAACCAAGCCATGAGGTTGAAGGAATTGTGCGTAGAGCTCCAAGACAGGATTGTGTCGAGGCACAGATCTGGGGAAGGGTATCAAAAAATGTCTGCAGCAATGAAGGTCCCCAAAAACACAGTGGCCTCAATCATTCATAAATGGAAGATGTTTGGAACCAGAGCACTCAGGACCTGACTGGGGCAAAGGTCCACCTTCCAACAGGACAACAACCCTAAGTACACAGCCAAGACAACTCAGGAGTGGCTTTGGGACAAGTGTCTGAATGTCCTTGAGTGGCCCAGCCAGAGCCCGGATTTGAACCCGATCGAACATCTCTGGAGAGACCTGAAAATAGCTGTGCAGCAACATTCCCCATCCAACCTGACAGAGCTTGAGAGGATCTACAGAGAAGAATGGGAGAAACTCCTCATATACAGGTGTGCCAAGCTTGTAGCGTCATACCCAAGAGTAAAGGGTCTGAATACTTATGTAAATGTAATATTTCAGATTTTTGTATCTCAAAACCTGTTTTTGCTTTGTCATTATGGGGTAGTGTGTGTAGATTGATGTGGGGAAAAAACTATTTAATCAATTTTAGAATAAGGCTGTAACGTAACAAAATGTGGAAAAAGTCTGAACGCTTTCAGAATGCATTCTATATGTTTGTTCTGAAGTGTCTGTCCTATATCCGAGAGGTATAAGAAAGATCAGGAAAAACATTTTTCATGTCTGTTTTACATGTTTTAACCCTTTATTTTTGGCACTTAACAGTGTCCCTTTATACAGTACTTCCATAAACATTCTAGGCACCCAGATACCTTCAGACTAGTCATGTGAGGCTTGTGGGCATCCTAGAGCAAAACAACATATGTGTTTGTAAGAGACTAACCTTTCCACAGAGGGGTCATATTAGTGTGTAGCCCAAACTGTTCGACAGACTTCAGAAGAGTCCCAAGACGCTTGTGGGGGTTGTAGAGCAAAACGGAGAACACCATCGTGTTTGTGAGCCTCCTCCTCCCATAGAGGGGTCATTATAGTTTGTAGGCCATTCCGACACTACAGACGATTTTGTGAGAAGACCGATTTTCGGGATGTCTCATGGTCTGGCAAACACCTTTCACCGCAGATGCAGAAGTGTGACATAGGAGGATGTGGTAGATTGAGATGCATCCAGACATCTCTAGCTTAAACTGACTGATTTTTATGGGGACGTCGACCTTAGTTTTTATTAAATAGAACAATGAGGAATTTACTTTTATTTATTTAACCTTTAGGAAACCTTCCAAAAAAAACGTTATGCTGAAGCATTAAAATTCCCACAGAAGAACGTTGTTTCTTAGCATTCTCTGAACTATTGGAGAACGTTCCTAGAACATTACCCCAAAAATTATTAAATGTAACCATGTTTGAACTATCAGGAAACGTTCCGTTAAAGTAATGAAATACCAAGAAAATGAAGTTATTTTGTCAAGTTCCTTAAATGTGCTGAGAATGTTCGAAAGTCAAGCGACTATCCTGCACCATTCCCAGAACGTTGTGGGAAGGTTGTATGCAAAATAACCATAGGACAACCACGTTCTCACCAAGCTCTAAGAAACATATGGTTCTCAGAACGTTATGTGCTAGCTGGGTATCCATTACAGATGCTTATCACATAACTCAGTGGCTGATGATAGATATTTATTTACTTAGTGCTTCTATATGCTGCACGCACGCACACACACACACACACACACCGCGCGCGCGCACACACACACCGCGCGCGCGCACACACACACACACACACACACACACACACACACACACACACACACACACACACACACACACACACACACACACACACACACACACACACACACACACACACACACACACACACACACACACACACACACACACACACACACACACACACACACACACACATGACTACACCATGTCAAATGTGACTGATTGTGTGAGAAACTTTATATGAAACATGCATGTTGCTACTTCAAACTGATACTGTATCTGGCAGAATATCCAGGTTTCTGTCTTGTTTGGCATTGGTATTTGGTATTCATTAGGATCCCCATTAGCCGCTGCAAAGGGTCCACTCTTCCTTGAGTCCCCGTTCCCTGTTTCTCTGGTCATTGAGTAGATGGCTGTAGTACTGCTCTCACAACTGGCTTTGCAGCACCATTTACAGCACTACGCTGTAAAGTGAACTCATTCTCCATTTAACCTGCATTAACCTCTATCAATTTAACACAGAACCACCCCCTGTTTTTCTCTAGCTCAGTGAAAGTTTACCAGACCCTTCTCCCTCCCTCTCTTCTTCTCCCCTTCTGTCCCCTCTCTCTCTCTCTACCCCTTTCTCAATCCTATCCCCCTCTCTCATTCTCTCTTTCTCTCCTTTGTTTCCCCTCCCTCTCTCTCACACTCCTGCTCACTCTCTCCACCACCTCCTTCCTCTCATCTCCCTCTCTCTCCCAGCACAGCTGTGTGCCTGTGCAGCCAGCTCTGGTCCATCTGGGATGCATTGGGCTCAGGAGAGCCGGCAGCTGGAGCCCATCAGAGCTTTGGAGCGGGAGATCTGTGGACACGATCAGTCCAGAGCGCCAGACA
Organism: Salmo trutta; assembly: GCF_901001165.1. Taxonomy (NCBI): domain Eukaryota; kingdom Metazoa; phylum Chordata; class Actinopteri; order Salmoniformes; family Salmonidae; genus Salmo; species Salmo trutta. The sequence goes on along the minus strand of NC_042986.1, from coordinate 31,761,595 downwards.
GATCAGGAACTCTTTTTAATAAACCGGGCAAGATGATGGTAGGAAGAGGTTTCCCCTACAGATTCAACTGATCTCAGGTCAGATTGTTATACCTCTCAATGGAGAATGTTAGGATTTGACCAAAGTCTGTGCCTAAAGGTGCTGCAAGGTGCAGGAGAAACACTGAAGCGTTGAGGATCAGTCTTAAAAACAAAGCCTGCATTCCACCACCAGTTAAACATTATCCCACACTGAGAGAGAGAGGGTGAGCCACTTTAATATACAGTATGTGTGCGTGTCAGTGTGTACGTGTCAGTGTGTGCGTTTGCAGGCACGTGTTTGCGTGCATTTACAACAATGTCTGAGGATTTGGGTCTGTGTATGTGTATTCAGGAGTGGTAAAGAGAATATATTTGTACACACACCACAAGTGCAATAAAGTCCTTAGCTATGTCCTAATCCTTTCCCCATGTCTGACTGTGGTATGCACAAGCTTAGTGTGAATACAACATAAAACAAGACTGCCCCGCCCTCACTGAGACCAGCATTCACAACCTCAAAACATTGCATGTGTCTCTGAAACTATTTCTCTATTGAATCTCTTATAAGCAATCAGGGATTTCTGTTGATCAGGCAGGGGCCACGTTCCAGTATGTTTCATTGGCTGCCTTACCTGTTGTCCTTTCCTATCATTTTAAGGGATTGGTTGATAAAGGTAAATGAACATTGAATCACCTCCAGGCCTCTACTCTATTCGTTATAGCTTTCTACTCTTTTCAATGAGGCTGAAGGAAACTAAGGAAGCCTGGAAGCAAAGAAAAAAGGTCCCTAACAGCCTTCAACAACATTATTACACTGGTCTCCTCTGGTCCCTGTACCTCTTTTGACAGGTTCATCCAGGTGTGGGATGACCTAGGCCCGAGAAGCCTGGGGCTAGATTTGGAGCTTAATGCAGGGGGACAGGGGTATGCAGGGGGGAGGGCACTGAGAGTAACAAGGCCTGACACCTGATGCTAGCAGCGGTGACGGGGATATTTGGACATGTTGGCATGGCCTGTAATCCTCTCACACTTGGCCTTATCGGACGAGAGGATAACAAGTGAGAAGCATTTGGAAAAACATCTCAGATCTACAGAGCAAATGTTGCTGAATCCCAAGCCCTCTGGCATTCCTGACAACTGGAGATCAGACACACCTGCCACCTGCCATGCCAGAGAGTGGTTGGGATGAGTTCCACAACCACTCCTGTTCTGGAAAACATATGAGCTCATCGTTGAGATATGTTGCTATACAACGCTTCAGGGGCATCATTGGGTCTTTGTGTTTTAGAAATGAAATCATTTTGGCCAGTCTGTTAGTTTCCCTTAAGAGGGCAAGGGTGTGGGCAGCATGAACATCTGATCTTGGCTCTTTGTGTCTGTGAGGAGAACACACACACACACACACACACACACACACACACACACACACACACACACACACACACACACACACACACACACACACACACACACACACACACACACACACACACACACACACACACACACACACACACACACACACACACACACACACACACACACACACACACACACACCTACCTTTCTTGTTTAATGGCCCTCATGGAACCACCTATCAGCATTACACAGTTTAATTGTTCAGTGTGTTTTTTTATCAGTGTAATCCAATATTCACACTGGCCTGCCAGCAACCTAGCAATTGTCATGTTTGAACTCTGACACAGCCATCACATTTACGTGTCCAAGCCTCTCTGTGCACCTTTTACAATAAACACTCTAAACCATGAATATACTGTAAGATTGGTGTTTCCGACTTAATTTCTCCCATTGCGTTTGTCTCCGATTCAAGTCTGGTCAACATACCGAATCCCTTCAGTCAGATAGGGCTTCCATATCTGAGGTATAGGTGTTATGGGGCACAGATACACTTCATAGACTGCATTCTATAGATAGACTCTCTCTAGGATACTGTGTTTGAGACTGTGTTTGGCGACAATAGTACTGAGCGATTAGTGGTTTAAAACAATTAATACAACTCCCATGATGGTCGTAACTTTATTTCAATTAAATATTTCAGTTGTTGTATATATTCCATTTGTTTCATTTGATAACTTTACTATTTCAATCCAAGTCATCATCTTATCTCTATAAAGCTGCTGCCAGTTCTGGTTGACAAAATCAATATTTTAGTAGTTCTACAAAGTAAATAAGGTATACTTTTATGATTGCTGAATACCAATACCTCACGAATCAACTGCTCTCTATCGATCACCTCTTGATGGTGCTTTCTTCTGTCTGTTGCCTAGCAATCATAAAAGAAACAGACCGCACAAGTAGCCGCTCAATGGATTATGGCCATTGTAATTCATTCTGCCATAAACTATGTAGAACATTGGCCTGTTGGAAACTACAACTCCCTACTACGAACAAAATGAAATTCAAATAATTGAACCGACATCAGACAATTAGTTGTTTAAAAAACGGAAAAACTACATTTTGGTTAATCGCCCAGTACTATCATACAATAGATAACGCATTTATTATGCAACACAATACGATTGTATCTACTCCCATGAAAATCGACTTGATAGGTCCCAGACTCTCTCATCCATGAGCATGTTGCCAGCGAAGCTTCTTCCTGATCAATAACATATGAGGGAACAGGCCCTCACTGGGAGGATGACAACACAAGAACAATTGTACTATTAGCCATATCCCTAATGAGCAACAAAAACGCTGCTGGGTTTGTTTTTGTGGTGACCCCCTCAGGCCTCACAAACAGTGTGGTTCCCAAACTGTTGTCTGACTTCAGCCACCCCCCACCCCCCACCCCAACCCCCCACCCCCCACCCCAACCCCCCACCCCCCACCCCCAACCCATTATTAGCCTTTCCTAGCTTCTTGTGGCCCACAGATACATAACACCAATGTTTCTGACCCACCCTTTTGTTATTGTAGCTGCAACACATGAGGGACTACTCAGAATTCACTAGTGGCATTTGTGTGTGTGTGTTAGGGGTCCCCACAAGTCCCCACAAGAATAGTAAACAAACAAAAATTCCTTGCTACACAAGGAATTAGGGTTAGGAGCTAGGATTAGTTTTAGGGTTAGGAGCTACTGTACTGTAGGGTTAGGGTTAAGGTTAGGTTTTGGGGTTAGGTTTTGAATGGGACTGAATTGTGTCCCCCCACAAGGTTAGTTATACAAGACTGTGTGTGCGTGTGTAGGTGCACATATGTGTGTGTGTGTGCTTGTGTGTGTGCATTTGTGCATTCATTTGTGTATGTGGACCATGAAATCAGAAATATGTCATATTGGATGTTTTCCCAGAGTGAGTCATTGACAGAAGGATAAACAACAGAATAACAGCAGTGTTTTTAAGTGACTAACGACAATGACAAAGCAAAGCTACAAATATGGCTTTGTGTGTTTACGCTGCCTATGAATCCAGCCTGTGTCTGGGGGGCTGTCAATCAGACGGCCACCCAATAGGAGGTCAACATCACACAACCCCGGCTAATTATCAGAGAACATGTGTGACATGAGAGAACACTTGAGGGAGGAGAGAGAGAGAGACAAGGAGAGAGAGATGAGGGAAATAGGATGAAGGAGAGGAGATGGTTGGAGTAGAATTCGTTTTCGAAAGAGGGACAGCAGTATAGTATAGAAAGATCAAAGGAGAGAAAAACATGAGAAAGATATGAGGAACGATATGAGAAAAAGATACCTTCAGTATTCTAATACAGTACTTTTCATTTTTAGTGTACTCATATTTTTCTAAGAGCCACGTAGGGAGAGATATAAAGCACAGCAGTCATTCAGTTCACTGAATCTCCTTCCATACCATTTAAAACTGTAAAGCCTGATCACTTTTCCTTCTGCCTCTTCCTACCAGCATGTCCACTTCACACCTTCCTGTCATTTCCAGATGACCTGATCCCTGTTCCCAGGCAGGTCCCAACCTTGCAGCTGGAAGTCTGGGGGCTTGGAATTCTGGAATGATTCCTTCATGTTGAGAGAGAGTGAACTCCACATATTTCTGCGTTTTCTTCCACTATTTCTACATTTTCTTTATTCCCTCGATCTTTCCCTCCTGTTTGATCCAAGTCTGGTCGCTCCTTCTGAACCTCCATTTCTTACTCCTCTCTCCCTCATGTGAAGTCCCTCTTGCTCTCTGAAACAACCTAAAAAAAGTAGCCCAAGGATCTCCTTGGAAATGTGGAAATGTTGCCAAATGAAGGAGATAGTTTGATGTCGTTTTTGTAGATCATGTCATGGCAGCTTCCACACTTCGATATACCCCACAAGACTAGCCTAATAATGACCTAGTTTCCCCAACCCTGTGTGGCCTCTCATCTAATTATCCAGACAGGTATATCCAAGATCGTCCTGTGTGACCAGGAACAGCTCCGAGCTCTGAGCTTTGCCTCTGTGTGTGTGTGTGTGTGTGTGTGTGTGTGTGTGTGTGTGTGTGTGTGTGTGTGTGTGTGTGTGTGTGTGTGTGTGTGTGTGTGTGTGTGTGTGTGTGTGTGTGTGTGTGTGTGTGTCTGCACAAAGCATTAGGAACACCTGCTCTTTCCATGACATAGACTGACCAGGTGAATCCAGGTGAAGGCTATGATCACTTATTGATGTCACTTGTTAAATCCACTTCAATCAGCATAGGGGAAGGGGGGGAGACGGGTTAAAGGAATTTAAGCCTTGAGACAATTAAGACATTGATTGTGTATGTGTGCCTTTCAGAGTGTGAACTGGCAAGACAGAATATGTAAGTGCCTTTGAACGGGTTATGGTAGTAGGTCCCAGGCACACCGGTTTGAGTGTGTCAAGAACTGCAACACTGCTGAGTTTTTCATGCTCAACAGTTTCCTGTGTGTGTGTATCAAGAATGGTCCACCACCCAAAGGACATCCGATCAACTTGACACAGCTGTGAGAAGCATTGGAGTCAACATGGGCCAACGTCCCTGTGGAATGCTTTCGACAACTTGTAGAGTCCATGCCCTGAATAATTGAAGCTGTTTTGAGGGCAAAAGGGGGTGCAACCCAATATTAGAAAGGTGTTCCTAATGTTTTGTGCACTCAGTGTATGTGTTAAGCTGGATGGGATTGTTGTCTGTGGGAGAGGGCCTGTCAGTGTGTGTGGAGTTATGATTGCCACAGTGCTCTCTAACTTTACATAATGGAGGACTTATAAAATCTCTATCTCTCAGAAGGGAGAGCGCTCACTGTCCATTTAACAATGAGAAATGAGGCCTCTACAGCCGGTGTGTGTCTAGGTGTGGAGTAAGACAGACAAGTGAAAGTAACAGAAAACAAGGCCTAGTTAGGCCCAGAGGGGTTAAGGTTAAGGAGACAGATTTGTCATTGGTTAATTTAAAAGGAGGAGTGAGTGACATTCACCTTCAGTTGGCGTATTGAAAGGACCAATCACAAGACAGAGGTCATTATGAGGTGGGGTCAAATATCTGACGCTTGGTGGAACTGGAGATACAGTATGTAAGGAAATTCTACATAAGGTTCGAGAGCAGGGTTCCCCAACTAGCGGCCACATTTGGCCCGTAGGTGGTTTTATTTGCCCCCTCCCAAGTTTTCTGACCAAAATAAATGAAGAAATAAAATAAAAAAATTGAATTTTCATTTTACTAAAAACACCAGGAAATCAGCTCCAATTGATTTTAATTTTGGAAATCTGTTCCTAAGTATTCCCACGCAAAATAGAGAGACACATGATCATATACATATGTAAGCAAGGTTTGAAAATATTATGTTTTAGTCAAATATTATATCTGTTTTGGCTTGTTGCGGTCAATATTCAGTCTATAAATGATTTGTAATTATGTTCCGGCTCCCCAAGCAGTATGGGACATCATATGTTCATTTTCCAAGACCACAGTCCATCAATAGTTCAGCCACTAGGAGATAGTGATGTGATGTTTACCTTGTAGTGTTTGACTCACATGCATACAGACAGAGCCATGTTGACCCAGCTGGGTGTTCACTGGGGCAATCCGGGGGTAAACTGGGTACTAACTGAAAGGCCTAATAATGACGTCAGGCCTGAGACACCAACTCAACGGCTCTCAGCTCAAACAACAACAACAACCTGGTCACAGACCCCGTACTGTCAGTAGTGGTCATGGAAGACGAGACAGGTCAGTGAGTCTATGTGAGACCAGTTCCTCCTTCCAGGGACCCAGCAGTGTGATGTAAGGGCCGGGCAGGCCAGGCTGTTGCATAAAGCCTGCTGGATCCACATGAAAGAGCTAGGCCAGGGCATGGAAATGAGAACCGCTCTGGTGACTTCCACTTAACTCCTCCTCAGAGAGAGAGGCTACAAGCCAAACACTCCATTAACAGACAGCAAGAGCAGCAGGTTTCTATCTCCTGTATTTCTCAGGCAATATGGCTGCCGTATGGTGGTCTAATCCCAACTTGCTGTAAGGAGGGGGGCAAGTCTGTGTGTGTGCATGTGCGTGTGTACAGGCTCGTTCTGTGTTTATGTGCTCCATTGCCCAAGATGGCTTAGTGACCCCTACATGCTGCGACATTCTTTCCACCCCCCAATTAACATTCCCAGATGAAGACCAAGAGGAAAGGAAGAAAATAAAAGTGCCATTGTTTTAATTTATACCAAAACATCAAATGGAAATGTCTACAGCAAGAGTCCTAACCCTCCCCGGGGGTGGAGTTTACGTCAGTCACAAGAACATTGGATTCTATTATTGTTGCATGGATCTGATTAGGTGATGTGACATTGAAAACCATCTGTCCTGGAGGCCGTCCAGGAATTCTAAACATTCTGAATTCCATCAATGCAAGCCAATGCAGTCATAAACCCCATACTTTGCTTGGAAAGGGTAAGCATCTGTGACCACTGTGCTCTTAGAGCTCACACATAACAAGTAAACCATTACAGTACCAGGCGATCTACAAACATGCGTGAGAGTTATGTATTACAGTGTAACAGAGAGAGATGGGAGAAGAACACATATTAGGCTAGTGATACCGTTTTCATTCAACATGCTAAACCATCAGAATCACCTTTATTCACCAAACACATTATCCATGTACAGGAATTTGACTCTGTGAAATGGTGCTGCAACAATTAACAGAATACACAGAGATGATGAACAGAATATAGGGATATTTAGATGCAGAATCTACACAGTCCACATACACTATGTACACAGTGAACACCGAGCTAAAAACTACAGACTACACTAGAAACACTATAAGCCACATTATTAGTTGTGCATGTATAAATTAAACAATTTAGGATGATGTACAATAGGGGAAATATATATGGTTTGAGATTCTTCAAAGTAGTCACCCTTTGCCTTGATGACAGCTTTGCACACTCTTGGCATTCTCTCAAACAGCTTCACCTGGAATGCTTTTCCAACAGTCTTGAAGGAGTTCCCACATATGCTGAGCACTTGTTGGCTGCTTTTGCTTCACTCTGCGGTCCAACTCATCCCAAACCATCTCAAGTGGGTTGAGGTTGGGTGATTGTGGAGGATAGGTCATCTGATGCAGCACTCCATCACTTGGTTAAATAGCCCTTACAATGCCTGGATGTGTGTTGGGTCATTGTCCTGTTGAAAAACAAATGATAGTCACACTAAACACAAAGCAGATGGGATGGCATATTGCTGTAGAATGCTGTGGTAGCCATGCTGTTTAAGTGTGCCTTGAATTCTAAATAAATCACTGACAGTGTCATCAGCAAAGCACCCATACACCTCCTCCTCCATCCTTCACTGTGGGAACCACACATGCAGAGATCATCCACTCACCTACTGTACTCTGCCTCACAAAGACACTGTGGTTGGAACCAAAAATCTAAAATGTTGACTAATCAGGCCCAAGCAAGTCTCTTCTTCTTATTGGTGTCCTTTAGTAGTGGTTTCTTTGCAGCAATTCGACCATGAAGGCCTGACTAACGCAGTCTCCTCTGAACAGTTGATGTTTAGATGTGTCTGCAACTGCAATTATTTGGGATGCAATTTCTGAGGCTGGTAACTCTAATAAACGTATCCTCTGCAGCAGAGGTAACTCAGGGTCTTCCTTTCCTGTGGTGCTCCTCATGAGAGCCAGATTCTTCATAGCGCTTGATGGTTTTTGCGACTGCACTTGAAGAAACTTTCAAAGTTCTTGAAATGTTCCAGATTGACTGACCTTCATGTCTTAAAGTAATAATAGACTGTCGTTTCTCTTTGCTTATTTGAGCTATTCTTGCCATAATATGAACTTGGTCTTTTACCAAATAGGGCTATCTTCTGTATACTACCCCTACCTTGTCACAACACAATTGATTGGCTCAAACGCATTAAGAAGGAAAGAAATTCCACAAATTAACTTTTAACAAGGCACACCTGTTAATTGAAATGCATTCCAGGTGGTTGAGAGAATGCCAAGAGTGTGCAAAGCTGTCATCAAGGCAAATTGTGGCTACTAAATGATTCCATATGTGTTATTTCATAGTGTTGATGTCTTCACTATTATTCTACAATGTAGAAAATACAGAAAAAACATTGAATGAGTAGGGGTGTCCAAACCTTTGCCTGGTACTGTAATTGATCTTGTTTGTGAAAAAATATCCCTTTGAGAGGGTTAAGCGGTGTGCTGGTTTTCTTTCCTACAACAAAGTTCATTGTATGGTTCTGTTTCCGACAAAGTGGGGTGAAACACAAAAAGCAACATAATAACCATAATAACCAATAACCATCCCTGCTAGGCAGAACTTCAGCTACATTACATACACTTCCACCCATGTCCAAATGAAAGATGGGCTTATCCTGGACCCCACAATGCTCACTCCAGTAAACATTTCCTTTTATCGACTTTATCTTCCTTTCTCATTCTCTCTCCCTCTCTCCCCCCCCCCTCTCTCTCTCTCTCTCTCCCTTCTGCTCCCTCTCTCACCTTCTTTCTCCTTCTGCTCCCCCTCTCTCAATGTTTTCTCTTTCTCACACTCAAGTAAACATATCACAAGCCCTGAACATTAAACCTTCCATTTCACTCCACATCCACCATCCACTGAGGTCCAGGGTGCTTTGTTATCCTATTGATATGATGTTATTGCTTCCCTAAACCCAATGAACTAAACAGTGTCATGTACAGATAACAATCCTTCAGGGCAGAAACAAAGTGCAGGGTGATAGATGTGAAAATAAACCATGGCAAGCAACATAATCACTGCTGAAAAGCGTGCTGTGTTGTTAGACAAGCCAATTTCTCTACTGTGAGCTTGGTTTCTATAGAGCTCTCTCTCTCTCACTCACTCGCTCACTCACTCACATACACACAAACACGCGCGTGCACACACACACACACACAGAATGGCACTAAATCCCTCAGCACGGAATGCAACATTCTGGAAACCCTAATTGTGCACATTTTCTATAAAAAATAATAATTGAACAAGCTAAAATCCATCTGAGAGCCAGGCTCTACAGTATAACCACTTACAGATGAACTCCATCTTGGTGAGTTGGTGACATTTTGGATAGAAAATGAGAGTGAAGAGTGATAGTTGAGAATTTTGGGGATATTATTCAATTCAAATTAGTTTCTTCAAACTACGGAAGAGGTAGATTAGATTATATATTGTTTTCTTGGTTTTAGAACTATATTTGTGTCGCGTTAGTGCAATTTATTTACATTTTTCTTGCTAACTTTAGTAGCTAGCTACCAGGGTGCAGTTTTCTCCTCCAGAATGGCTAGCTAATGCAAACAACAATGTAGTGGATTTTTTTGTTGTTGAAGAAGCCCTTTATTGCCCATATCAGATTCAATCTTCCTGGAAAAAGCTGCATCGATCACGTAATGGACAAACATCTGCGTATTCAAACTGCACAACACAATGAGAATTTAAGAAGAACAGGGTCACATGCAGATTATCGGCAAGAGTTGGCTTTTACTTAGGGGCACGACGAGAGGGAAAGTTCAACTAACAAGGGCAACTACTGTACAAGGAGCTTGTAGAGGTAATTGCACATTATGATGCTTTACTTGCTGAGCATATGGAAGTTTCTGTTGTCTTCTCTGGGATGTCAAAATGTATTCAGAATGATTTAATTGCTTCCTTTGCGTCATCCATTAAACGTGAGATTAAAAAGAGAGGTTGATGTAGCACATTTTCACTTTCCTCCGGTATTAACACATCACTCCAGTCAGACACAAGCAAAAAGTCTTTACATAAATGTTGCAGCAGCCTAGGCTACACTTAAACATTAGAAATCTGGCATGTTATATGGGATGAAAACAAGACTATTTTTCAGTCTGATCAGCTGTAGGTTACTAATAAGAGCAGCTGCATACGGCCTATGCTGGTCCATCTGGTCAGGGTAAGTAATTGGTAACGTTCTGTATTTATAGTCCATTTGTGTGTCAGGAGAAAATGTGAATGTGATCAAATGTGGTTTATATTCAAATAGACCTTTTCAATCCCAAATGACTAACTGGAATGAATCAATCGACATAATAGTGATGACATAGACTGTGAGTAAATGTTTAATAAGGACTACAGTTGCATAGGCCTGCACTATGCAAGCATGCATAAAAAGCTCAGCCCTGTGAGTTCTATTGTCCATCAGTTGTCTCTGTGTCTGGGTAGAGGAAACACCCTGTTAGTCTATTCTAAGTCTAAGGTTGCTGCTGTTTGACAGGGTTTTCATCCTTTTTTCCCAGAAGTTTTTAAAACCATGTGACCGGATTAGAAAAACTGGTCCCATCATAGCCCATATAAAACCTTTTCACAACTGATTAATCACTGTCATACCCTATAAGGTCCTGAGTTACCAGATAAGGAAAAACTCTGGGCCCCGGGGGAAAGAAAATGTCCCCACCACTCTGGGACCTATGGTGCTACCAGTCTGCTCACAGTTGTCAGTTATCATCAGGTATGTGAACAGTCAGTGCTTTATCCAGGAACATTTCTCAGATGTACTTTGATGTGTCAAGTGGGCGAGATGCGCACTCTGTGTTTGGCTTTGTGAATTCTGAAATGTCTGAGTTTAACTCCATGTAGAAGCTTGTTGACCAAACCTACGCTGGCGCAGCTGCAGTGGAATTTATCTGCTATTTGTATTTTCAGCTAAGTGAGTGCCCCTCCTTTTCCCTGATTTAAGAGGTGATGACCACTCCACTACCATTGAACTGAAGCCACGTCGCATGTGCCCTCTCATCCACTGCCACATTGAATGTTTCCTCTCCAAGCACTGTGTCATGACTGTCCTGATCAGGTCAGGGTACAGGAGACCACCACCCTACAGATTATCTCCCAAACCCCCAACAGAGGAGGAGAGATCTAGGGGTCTGAAGATGTGGGGGTTTATGACACCTCATGCCCATAATAAACCTTAGGCCACAGGGAAATTCCTTTGTCCTAACAATGGAGAACTGGCCTCAGAACATTAAATATGCAATAAAGGGACTTTGGAACAATGCTTTCCGTCAGCCACAATGGTGGTCATGACGAGAGGTGGAATATTAAAATGTATGTAACTTTTGTATTGTTTTTAAAGGTTAAGAGATGACGTTATTATGAAAACATTGTACCTTTAAGAGTTTTCCCAGTATATGCCTGATGTTTATACATTGTACGTTGTGTAGAAAATATCCAAATCAAACAGAATGTTTTGGTAAAGATGAAATGTGAAGTTAGTGTCTAAAATTGGATATTTTCTAGAGCCAAAGCCTTGCCCCCTTTACTTGGTCCGCCCAGAGAATTGCCCTAAAGGCGGTTACACCCACTTCTGACCCGAGGGTATAAGACAGGAGAGTGAAGAATTAACATAGGAGACTAATTGACCCCAAGCTGCAGCTAAGGTCTAACAAAGTTGACGAACCCCAAAACGAAACACAAGGTTGAAGACAAAGAAATCTTTTTCTACACGAGCTACGGACGAGTAGCTGTGTCTAAGCGGGTGAATTCAAGCCGAACCACCCAGCCTCCACTCTCCATTGAATCGTGGTGTCGACACCATTCGGGCCGAAGCTGTGAGCTCTGAGCTACAGAGCTGTCTGTCCTCAGAAGACCCCTTTCCGATCAAGGGTGAGGATCAGACCACTTAGCCAAGAAGGACACTGACATCGTGAGGACAACCAGAGAGTTGCGCCGGAGAAGTGCGTCATTTAGAAGCCTAAACGACCCACGCGGAGCTTCCCACCTGAGACCTCCAACACGTAATTACATCATTATATTCTGACCCATAAGAGCGGCAGTTCGGGGCAAGGCTAATTTTAAATAAGCATGGCTGACAAATGAACCCAAATGTATATTTCTCTCGTGTACTTCCTTTATTTCTCTCTCTTTAAAATCCCCATTTTGGGTAACAAGCGCCATAGTGTGTTGGCCCGTTATACTAAGTCCTAATCAATAGCTAGACTGTGTTTTGTGTATGTGTATTTTTATCACCACATCATTTTTATCACCATTTTTATCACCACACACCACACCACATCACCACATCCTCATCGGCAGACTCAGTAGCCTTGGTTTCTCAAACGATTGCGTCGCCTGGTTCACCAACTACTTCTCTGACAGAGTTCAGTGTGTCAAATCGGAGGGCCTACTGTCTGGACCTCTGGCAGTCTCTATGGGGGTACCACAGGGTTCAATTCTTGGGCCAACTCTTTTCTCTGTATACATAAATGATGTCGCTCTTGCTGCTGGTGAATCTCTGATCCACCTCTACGCAGACGACACCATTCTGTATACTTCTGGCCCTTCTTTGGACACTGTGTTAACAACCCTCCAGACGAGCTTTAATGCCATTCAACTCTCCTTCCGTGGTCTCCAACTGCTCCTAAACACAAGTAAAACTAAATGCATGCTCTTCAACCGATCGCTGCCTGCACCTGCCCGCCCGTCCAGCAAAACTTCTCTGGACGGTTCTAACTTAGAATTTGTGGACAACTACAAATACCTAGGTGTCTGGTTAGACTGTAAACTCTCCTTCCAGACTCACATCAATTATCTTCAATCCAAAGTGAAATCTAGAATTGGCTTCCTATTTCGCAACAAAGCATCCTTCACTCATACTGCCAAACATACCCTCGTAAAACTGACCATCCTACCAATCCTCGACTTCGGCGATGTCATTTACAAAATAGCCTCCAACACCCTACTCAACAAGCTGGATGCAGTCTATCACAGTGCCATCCGTTTTGTCACCAAAGCCCCATATACTACCCACCACTGCGACCTGTACGCTCTCGTTGGCTGGCCTTCGCTTCATAATCGTCGCCAAACACATTGGCTCCAGGTCATCTACAAGACCCTGCTAGGTAAAGTCCCTCCTCATCTCCGCTCACTGGTCACCATAGCTGCACCCACCTGTAGCACGCGCTCCAGCAGGTATATCTCTCTGGTCACCCCTAAAGCCAACTCCTCCTTTGGTCGTCTCTCCTTCCAGTTCTCTGCTGCCAATGACTGGAACGAACTACAAAAATCTATGAAACTGGAAACACTTATCTCCCTCACTAGCTTTAAGCACCAGCTGTCAGAGCAGCTCACAGATCACTGCACCTGTACATAGCCCATCTATAATTTAGCCCAAACTACTACCTCTTCCCCTACTGTATTTATTTATTTTATTTATTTTGCTCCTTTGCACCATATTATTTATATTTTAACTTTGAACTTTCTTCAAACTACAAATCTACCATTCCAGTGTTTTTCTTGCTATACTTTATTTACTTTGCCACCATGGCATTTTTTTGCCTTTACCTCCCTTATCTCACATCATTTGCTCACATTGTATATAGTCTTATTTTTTTCTACTGCATCATTGATTGTATGTTGTTTTATTCCATGTGTAACTCTGTGTTGTTGTATGTTGTCGAACTGCTTTGCTTTATCTTGGCCAGGTCGCAATTGTAAATGAGAACTTGTTCTCAACTTGCCTACCTGGTTAAATAAAGGTGAAATAAAAAAATAAAAAATAAAAAATGATCATTTTAGCTTGCTAGTAAATAAATAATCAACTAAGATTGGTGTGGTAAATTCAGTGGTAAAGCCCGGGTCCGTGCAGATTCCCGGATTATGCGACGTTCAGATTATGAGACTGTAGAGGAAATTGATTAATTTAGCGACTGTTGTAAAATCGATATTCTGATATCCTTTGAGTTAATTTGGGAAATAGAAACTCAATCAAAACAATGTTCCCATGGTGCCCCAGGTTAATGAGTTAATAATTGCTTGATTCATTGCTTAATTCATTTAATCACGCAATTATAAACCGTTAATCATTCGATGAGCAACAGTCGTCACATTAACTAATACAACGTCACGACATATGGAGCCCCTGTGATAAATCTAAGACAGGACTAGGCCGCACTGTTGTGTTATTCCATATCAATTGTGTAGCAATATATATACATTCCATTAATAGCTATAGGCAGGACTAGTGCGGGAGAGAAGTGTGTGTGTCGTTCCATTTCACCCAGATACTGGTCGGGAGAGAACGACCCCTGTTGTATATCTGACCAAAGCCAGTGTGAAGGGGGGTCTACTGAATGCTACGAGCTAGGGCATATGTACCAGCCGATGCAGGCATTCTGAGAAATAATACTAGTTGGGCCTAACGTAGTGTTATTTCTGTCGATCGCTTTCAGGAGTGATCTGACTCGGTCATAAGTAATTCCTAGAGCAGAGGACATATGAGCCAGCCATTACGGAAATTTGAGTAGATATATTCGTTTGACCGAAGCGAAGTTATTATCTCTCTACCTCTCGCGTTTGGTAACGGGAAGAGGTTAAGGGTTGAACGTGAGACGTCACCAAGTAAACCTGTTCCCTTGTTGGAGGGAACATCCCTTGTGCGGCGAGGGGGAAACCCCGCGCAAGGAAAGCTAAGCATTGCGCCAGATGCTAAGCTAACAAAGGGGAGCAGCCATTTTTGTTTTCCTCTTTGTTCATAGTGAATTCCCGCGTTAGCTGAGGGAATCCTGTGTGATCTCAGCTTGGGCTATCCGTAACCTCTGGCGAAGTAACGCCAGTCATTTTTCGTGAAATAAGTCAGGTTACGCTGTACGATATCTAACCAGTCTCAACTGATTGGATATCATTGTCTCGTTCAATTTAATATACATTAAATTGCTACACTACCGGTCCAGGTTGGTTATTGGAATAATACACACACGAATGTGCCATAACCAATGAGACATGGTTAAACTGTTCCACGTTAACTTAGATATAGCAACTATTTCAGGTTAATTAAAGCTAATTCCTTTAGCCTATACGGGGTTGACTAATCATTCAAATTGATTAATAGATTAAAGCTGTTTTACCAGCTAAATGGTGTTTAGGTAGACTTTTTAACAGTATTGTAAAATTCTATTTTCACTGGTACCCTGTCGATTTTAGCTTGTGTTAACAGTGACCTCCGGTGGTGAAGAATCACCAGTAATTAATTTTAAATAATTCAGGTTATGCTGTACGATATCTAACCAGTCTCAACTGATTGGATATCATTGTCTCGTTCAATTTAATATACATTAAATTGCTACACTACCGGTCCAGGTTGGTTATTGGAATAATACACACACGAATGTGCCATAACCAATGAGACATGGTTAAACTGTTCCACGTTAACTTAGATATAGCAACTATTTCAGGTTAATTAAAGCTAATTCCTTTAGCCTATACGGGGTTGACTAATCATTCAAATTGATTAATAGATTAAAGCTGTTTTACCAGCTTAATGGTGTTTAGGTAGACTTTTTAACAGTATTGTAAAATTCTATTTTCACTGGTACCCTGTCGATTTTAGCTTGTGTTAACAGTGACCTCCGGTGGTGAAGAATCACCAGTAATTAATTTTAAATAATTCAGGTTATGCTGTACGATATCTAACCAGTCTCAACTGATTGGATATCATTGTCTCGTTCAATTTAATATACATTAAATTGCTACACTACCGTCCAGGTTGGTTATTGGAATAATACGCAAACTAATGTGTACTAACCAATGAGACATAGTTAAACTTTTCAACGTTAACTTAGAGATAGCAACTCTTTCAGGTGAATTAAAATTAAAATTCCCAAATAGCCGATACAGGTTAGATTTATCATTAAAATCGATTTAATCAATTAAACCTGTTTTGGCAAGTTCAGTAATAACCAACTCACATTACTGACCCAGTCTTGATGATTCATTGACGTTTACAAACTGAGTTAAATCGTGTTTGCAGCGTCCAACTAAAAACCCCAAACATTACGTAAATTGAAATAACTGACAATCATAATAATGAGCAATCCATCAGATGGGTTTCCACCCATTTCCCCTCTAGTCAGTGGACCTTCACCCACGGAAAGATTGATCGCGGACCTCAGCAGCGATGCAAATCCTAACTATGCCGAGGAGCTGAAAATGTTAGATTTCAATGCCATAAGCGAGAAAAATGCAGACATTGCGACAGACGCTCTTCAAAATAGACCATCAGGCGGAGGCCTTGTGAAGGTTCTCTCCAGTTTAGCCCTCAACTATGCCCACCAGCAGAGATGGACAGTGCACCAGTACCTCAGTGCCCAGCAGAGGCACGAGCAGGAAGCTGGGGAGTTCAAGGTACAGGTGGAGAGAACCAGGGAGCTGGCATCGAAAGCCGAAAAAGATAAGCTACTGCTAGCTGAGGAACTGTGTGTGAGAACAGATAAATTGGAAGATCTGTCTAACACTTATAACAAAGAACGCGAACAAACTCTTGACCAAG
The DNA here is from genome assembly GCF_901001165.1 of Salmo trutta. Taxonomy (NCBI): domain Eukaryota; kingdom Metazoa; phylum Chordata; class Actinopteri; order Salmoniformes; family Salmonidae; genus Salmo; species Salmo trutta. Next base: position 31,744,872 of record NC_042986.1, on the reverse strand, counting down.
TCCGTATTCTAAAAGAACAACTCGGTTTAGCCAAAACTAAATACGATGAAGTGCACGCGAAACTAGATGAATCGGACGAGCTAGCTAGAAAACGGGGCGAGCAAATTGATGCCCTACAAACGGTTGTGAATGAAACCACTCAAAGCAATAATGCTCTATTCCAAAAGCTGCAGACCAAAGACGATCAGTTAATGAACACAATGACCAAGTTGGAGGACAAAACAGCAGAACTCATTGAAGTCGCTGATTTAATGAAGGATGAGAAAGACCAGGTGAGAAAGTTGGAAAATGTGACCTCTAAACAAAAAGGAGGACATCGCATCACTGGATCTCTCACTCCACACTCCGGACCTCTCCCTGCAAACCATGACAGATAAGTATGAGGCCGAGCGAAAAAAGGGCGACACCTACGTGTCGAAAATAAACACCCTCAACTCCCAGGTGGACTCTGCGATGCAGCATAACACCACCCTTAGGTATCATCTGGAGGAACTCCAGAACAGTCACGCGCTATCGCGGGACAACCAAACCAAGCAACCTAGCTCACATCCGGAGCTAAGAGAACGAGGGAATGTAGATGACAGGAGATTTCAGCCTCTTTCTCTTGGCCATTTGGCCCACAGTGAATTGGGGCCTCCTCGCCAACACAACCACAGCTTGACTTTTCCTCTTGGCCTCTCGGCCCACAATTCTCCACGGGAGAGTGCAGATGCTCCCTGCGCACTTGGCGGGGATCGCCTTGACAAAATCGTCAAAAACTTCCGCCTCTTCGACCCCGTTCCGGGAAAGCCAAACGACACTGAGACATTCTTAGCAGACATAGAGGATGCCTTGGATGGCTACCCAAACGCTACGAATGCAGACAGGCTCTATCTTTTGAAGCGAACGTCCAACAGACACGTGACAAGGTTCATCCGTCTACAAGAGCAACACGTGCAAAACGACTATGCTAAACTTGCCACGGTTTTGAAAATAGAATTCAGTGGTTCTGCGACTCGCAAACACGATAGTTCGTTGGCTAACAATATCAGACAAGCTCGAAATGAACACCCACAAGCCTACTATCACCGGCTTCGTTCAGCTTACTTTGGCATGCTCACTGAAACAGGAATGGAAGACCTATTACCGTTCAAACAACTTTTTCTGTCAAACATGTCTCCCAACTTCATTAACTACTTGGGCCCTACTGCCCACGTCGGGTTGCCAATCTCGACGCTCCGAGAGCTGGCAAGCACCGCTTTTGAAGCATCAAAAGCAAGCCGGGCTAAGAGCCCGGACACCTCAACTTTTGAGCTTAGGCGGGAACCATCACTCGAATTAGAAGGGGCTGCATCTGGGACATATGCTGTAAAAGAGGACGATCAAAGGGGGTGGCTACCAAGTAACCACAACCCCGACAACCACCACCGTAACAATAGCTACGATGAACGTCCCCAATCTAACAGGTCCCGTAGAGATCAACCTAGCCGACATGCCCCTCCGCCTAACTCTCACAAAGGGTCAGGACACAAGGGTAACAAGCGTAACAAGGGCAACAAAGTGTTCAACAATGATTTAAACGCTAACCGAAATGATATAGAAGCTCTGATAAAAGATGTACTGCATCGTAAGAAATTTGAGAAAGAGGACAAGGATAAATCCTCATGACTAGGCGTAAAATCGTTGGAAACCGAGTCCGCCAAAATTCATGCAATTCAAGAGGACGCAAACATTTCCATTACCCCCGCCCCCACTCAAATCCCTGTCCAGGTGCCGCCCGTTCTAGACACAAGCCCGCAGGTTTTGTCTACAGACTTGGACACGGAGGTGGAGATGCACGAGATAAGCAGCTTTGCAACAGATGATTCCTCTACCATTCCGATAGAGGACCCACTGGGTCACGTAGGTGACTTATCTGTCTTGGAAATCGACGCAGATTACAAACCGCTCCGTTCTCCCAACCCACTCCATTTTGTTGGGGATATGACGAGAAAAACCAACTCGAACAGGCCATACCTTAGAACAGTCCTGGAGGACTGTGTGACCTGTCACGCTCTGATAGATTCGGGTTCAACAATTTCCCTCATATCCGAAACCTTGCTGGATGAACTAAAAAGGGCAGTGGACCCAACAAAACGTTGGTTGAAAACGGAACATTGCGATACGACTCTTCGAGGTTTCACTCAAGCTACCTCGCCCCTAACCTCTCTGGGGTATGTGGGACGATTTCGTCCCACCTACGTAACAGCTACTGAAATTCCAGTGGCGCGATTTTTGAATCGTTAGAAATACTATTACTTCAATTTCTCAAACATATGACTATTTTACAGCTATTTAAAGACAAGAATCTCGTTAATCTAACCCCACTGTCCGATTTCAAAAAGGCTTTACAACGAAAGCAAAACATTAGATTATGTCAGCAGAGTGCCCAGCCAGAAAAAATCAGACAGCCATTTTTCAAGCTAGCATATAATGTCACACAAACCCAAACCACAGCTAAATGCAGCACTAACCTTTGATGATCTTCATCAGATGACACACCTAGGACATTGTGTTATACAATACATGCATGTCTGTTCAATCAAGTTCATATTTATATCAAAAAACAGCTTTTTGCATTAGCATGTGACGTTCAGAAAACGCATAACCCCCGGCAAACTTCCGTTGAATTTACTAACAGTTTGCTAAATTACTCACGATAAACGTTCACAAAAAGCATAACAATTATTTTAAGAATTATAGATACATTACTCCTCTATGCACTCGATATGTCCGATTTTAAAATAGCTTTTCGGATGAAGCACATTTTGCAATAATCTAAGTACATAGCCCGGCATTACAGGGCTAACTATTTAGATACCCACCCAGGTCAGCATCCACCAAAATCACATTTCCTATAAGAAAAATGTTCTTACCTTGCTTGTTCTTCATCAGAATACACTGCCAGGACTTCTACTTCAATAACAAATGTTGGTTTGGTCCCAAATAATCCATCGTTATATCCAAACAGCGACGTTTTGTTCGTGAGTTCTAGAATGCTTCTTCGCGGTCTCGCGCATGGCGCATTGGCGTGTCAAAAATGTCTAAATATTCCATTACCGTACTTCGAAGCATGTCAACCGCTGTTTAAAACCAATTTTTATGCCATTTATGTCGTAGAGAAGTGATAATATTCCGACCGGGAGTATGCATTGAGCCTAAACAGCCGAATAAAATTTCTCCTCGGGAGCGACTCATGCACGCGCATCATTCAAAGGTCCTCTGAGCATCCACTTACAAAAGGCGATAATCTGTTTCAACCTGAGGCTCCCTCGTAAACCTTCAGGTTTTTCGCGGGCTCTGAGAGCCTATTGGAGCCCTGGGAATTGTCACGTTACAGCTAAGATCCTTACTTTTCAATAAAAAGATGCAAGACGCACGACTCCTTGTCAGACAGGGTACTTCCTGCTTGAAACCTTGTCAGGTTTTTGCCTGCCATAGGAGTTCTGTTATACTCACAGACACCATTCAAACAGTTTTAGAAAATTCAGAGTGTTTTCTATCCAAACCTGAACAATAATATGCATATTCTAGCTTCTGAGTTGGTGTAGGAGGCAGTTAAAAATGGGAACATATTTTTTCCAAAATTCTCAATACTGCCCCCTACCCCAAACAGGCCAAACGTCTCCTACTTAAACTCAACTTCGAAAGCGTGTCACTGATACACCCCGTGTATGTGACTAGCATCGAAATCGAACGAATGCTGATTGGGAGTGATTTAATTGACCGTTTGGTACCACTAATGGATTGGAAAACCAATCAAATCTGGTCACAAATACCTATGCCTACTCCGTTGACTTCGCCGCATTCTTCCAAGGCGACCTGCCATACATTGTGCAACGACGTGGGTCCGACGTCAGCATCTGACGCAAACCCTGTGAGCTTGGCCATGAGCCCGCCATTTGTGGCAAAGGACAATGTGAGTTCGACTCGGAACTTAACCGAACATGTGGTTTTCTTGTGCGGCTTGGGTGATTCACCAGCCGACACTTACCGCCCTCCTCTGATAGGGGGCGTGTGCCTAAACGGCACTATGGCTGAGGATACCAGGCTGGCCACCTGGTCAGAAAAATCCGCAATCAGTTTGGAAATGTTCAACGAAATTTCGAAAACGGCTAACTGCCATCCCCTTGTGCCGAAAACGTTTAGATTTCCACTGGGAACGACTCCCCAGACAACACTCACCGCAATAGGGGTGTGTGCGCTATCGATCCGCATTGGAACCAAGGAATTATCCCACTACCTACTGGTTGTCGCGGACCTCCCACATACAGTCTATGTGGGAGCGGACATTTTGGTAAGATTGGGTGTTAAACTTGATACCATACACTAAGTTCTTTGGTCTTTGGCGCAGCCAAACCAACATGCCTTGTCTTTCGACCCGGTGCGAATGGCTTCCGGGCAGACTATTCCTGAAGCTTGCAAGACGATAACTGAGTCCGCCATGTTGATACCGGCAAGAACCACAGAGGTTTCTGTAAGACTGAACCTGGCACCCAGATACCGGATGGAAAGCACCACTGCGTTCTTCCAACCCTCCCCAAAACTATTCGACTTGGGGCTAACTATCAATGGCAACCCACTGTTGGAACTAACCGCTAGATCCACTTACCTCCTGGTACAAAATCTGACTCGAGCGGATATTTCCATTCCTCGGCACACTCAGCTAGGAACATTGATCGATTACGCCTTCCATGATTTTGAACTAGTTGTTCCTGTGATTGGGCCTCTTCCGTCCTCCCTAGACCTAGATGGCGAGGGAGGTACGCTGTTTACTTGTCAGTCAAAAGCAATAGCACTAACTCCTGTATTGCCACTGGACGACACATCGGCATTCCGGCTGGATGTTGATCCTGACAGCAACCTGTTAATATACTCCATCGTCACGGAGGATGATATTGCGTCTCCTCCTGCATGCGAAGTACACTCTTGTGAGGAAACAACCGATGACTCTTCCAAAGGTGACATGCCGTCACCACCCGATGAAGACCTGTACAATGTCGCCGAACCATATCCTGGTTTCCATGCACAGGTAATACAACTACTGTCGGAGGCTGATGCTCTTGTCAATGACACTGAACGCCATCAGTTGAGAGAATTGTTTAACAAACACAGTGAGATCTGGTCGACAGACTCGCTGGATTGCGGGGTTACGGGTATCCATGTGGTGCGTATTCCTACACCACCCGGAGCAACTCCTACGTTCGTTAGACAATACAAAATCCCGCTCGCAGCATACGCAGCAGTACAAGAGATTATCGATTCCTTATTAGCTAAACGGATAATCAGGGAATGTAACAGTACGTACAGCGCTCCCGTGTGGCCCGTTCTGAAACCAACGGGTAAATGACGTCTTACCATTGACTATAGACAACTCAACAAACTGGTTCCGTTGTCTCGTTGGCCAATGACACAGCTCGACCAAGAGTTGCCAAAGGTGGCAAACACCAAGTACTTCTCCACCGTCGACGTGGCAAATGGTTTCTGGACCATGACAGTCGACCCGTGTGACCAACACAAGTTGGCTTTCTCTTTCTCGAACAAGCTCTTCACGTTCAATCGTTGCCCATTCGGGTATGCGAACTCCCCCTCAGAGTTCAACATCTTCCTGCACAAGGCGATGCCAGACGCAGCCTCTAGGGGGACGATAATTTACGTGGACGACGTTCTCATGAGAAGTGAGACTTGGTCACATCACCTCAATGAAATGGACCACGTTCTCACCCAACTCGGGACTGCAGGGGCTAAGTTGGCCATCATGAAAGGACAATGGTGCAGGACCAAGGTAAACTACGTTGGGCTTCTGGTGGGTGCCGAGGGCATCCTGCCACAGTCTAACCGAATCCAAGCAGTCCGCAACATCAAAACACCTACAAACCTTCACGAGGTGCGCAGCTTCTTGGGAGTATGTAATTACTCCCGTCAATTCATCGAAAACTACGCCGACTTGTCAAAACCGTTGACTAACCTTCTTCAGAAAGACACCCCATTCGTTTGGGATGTCACTCACAACGAAGCGGTGGCTTCCTTGAAAAACCTGCTTTGCGAGGCACCCTGCCTGGTATACCCCAACAAAGACAAGACATTCTTTTTGGAAGTCGGTTTCTCAGAGCACTGCCTTAGCGCTGGGTTGTACCAAAAATACGACCAAGACAAACGTGTGGTTGCTTACGCGAGCAAAACACTCAACCCCGCCGAACACAAATACTCAGACTGCGAAAAAGCGCTGCTGTCGACAGTCTGGGCGATCAAACACTTCACCAGTTATGTCGGCGGACAAAAGGTGATCATAGAAACATGTCACCAGCCTGTGACTTTTCTGAAAAGCCAACGAATCCGTGAGGGTGCTGTACACAACAGCAGGATAGCGGCTTGGCTCATGACGCCGCAGAGCCATGATGTAGTAATCAACTACGCAAAAGCAAAGAACCTGCCTTTGGGCAGTGCTTTGGCGGTGTGTCAACACTGTGGTGACGATGAAACCGACTCCGGACCACCCCCGCGTGACATCGCTCCGCCATTGCCTTCGAACCATCACTATTTCGAAGAGAACGTGTGTCTCGACATGCCGATGGCATTTGTTGATGGCTGTTCTTACCGCCATCTAGACCACTTGCAAGCTGGGGTGGGATTGGTATGGCACAACGACATTCCATGCAAACCACTTCAATTTCAGCTTGGCAACAAGACCAGCCAGTTTGCAGAAGTGGCTGGCGTGTTGATCACCCTGCAAACAGCGGTGAAAAACGAATTGGCAGAACTGGCGATCTGCACCGACTCAAACTACGCGAGACTCACCTTCTTATGCCACTTGCCGTTTTGGAAACAAAAGCACATGACTACTTCAAGTGGTAAAGAGGTGAAAAACAAAGAGCTCATTCTAGCTTGTGATGACCTCATCACCAAACACGACATACAGGTGTATTGGAAGAAAGTCAAGGGACACTCCAAATCACCTGGTCGTGACAAACTTGGCAACGACCATGCTGACAGCATGGCGAAATCTGGTGCAATTCACGGCACCCCTTGGGTGTTTGCTGCTCGAGACGAAAAACCCACTGAGGAAGCTATGGTGTCTGCGGTAATGCGTAGCCATGTAGCACCACGGAAAACGTCGTCGCACAAACATAATGTGTTGCTAACGCATTCATTCATGAATGGCGACCTGGTAGCAATGCAACACCAAGATGAGTCCCTCGCCACGTTGATGGCATTCCTGTCGGATCCTGTCAACCACCCAGTGTCCGAACTGGCTTTGGCAGGTTCACACGACTTGCGTTCACTGTACGCAACTAAACAGCACCTCACACTTGTAGATGACCTATTGGTGTATGTTTCAGAAACCGACACCGCTCGAAGGTGGGTGGTTCCTGAGACACAGAGGGGGATAATGATAGCTCATGCCCACGACGAGCCATGTGGAGGCCATAGGGGGGTCAAGGCTACATGTGAAACATTGCGACAGGTGGCCCACTGGCCTCACATGGAACAAGACGTGGCACGATACGTGAGGGGGTGTCTAGTTTGCTGCCAGTTTCAACCCACCAAGCCACTTCACAGAGCACCCCTGCAACGCAAGGGTGTGTCTTACCCCTGGAGCTCGATCCAGATCGACTGGGTCGGCCCAGTTGCCAGGTCTGCCAGAGGCAACAAGTACCTCCTCACAGTGACTTGCGCATTCACAAAGTGGGTGGAGTGCCTGCCGGCGACCAAAGACACAGCGGAAACCACTGCCGTTCTTTTGCTAAACCACGTTTTCAGTCGTTTCGGCCTGCCAGGAGAAACCGTGGACAGCGACAGAGGAACACACTTTTCGGCAGCTGTAATGACCGAACTGTGGAAGCTCCTGGGAGTCAAAGCTAAACTCCACATCGCGTACCACCCTAGGAGCTCGGGGGGGTAGAAAGGAGCAACCAATCAATTGTCAGAATCTTGAGGAAATATGTGGCAGCCAACCACAAAGATTGGGACCTCAAACTCCCATTGGTACTGATGGCAATCAGAGCCACACGCAACAGGTCTACGGGAATGACACCCTTTGAGATGATGACGGGCCGGCAAATGACCCTTCCACTGCATCTCCTGTACCAACCGGGAGATGTCGCCGCAGCCACCGCCTACACGGCTCATCAATACGTGACCGACTTGCGGAACCATCTCCAGACTACCTTTGCGTATGCTCAAGGACAATTGGAAAGAAGTGCAGAAGGTGACAAGACCTATTATGACAAAAAAGCCTCACACCAGGTGTTCGAGGTCGGAGATAAGGTGTGGTACTACATATACACCAAACCCGCGGGCGTCGCAACAAAGTTCCTGCCCCACTGGACGGGGCCACACGAGATTGTGGTGAAGCTATCACCTGTAGCTTACCAGATCAAAATCAGCAAAGGTCGACAAAACGCCACATTAAAGTGGGTCCACCGGAACCAAATCAAGTTGTACACTCCCCCCATGGGAATAGAAGGGGTGCTAGCCAGCACCGAATAGATAAAAACCCTAGCAAAAAACCAGAGGTACTAAGAAAATTCTTAAGTACCCTCAGCTGATCCCTTCCAGGAGACCAGTACGTTGCACCTAATATCTTTTATTCTCTTCCCAGCTACCAGATATACATCTGTTGTCACTAGTGATATCGTCCTGCGCCGTACTGATTAAAAATAAGAAAAACAGAAAAATAGTTGTCAAAACAATTTTTGTTTACGAATACAAATAACTGAAATAATCCAACGATCTCCGATTATGCGTTTCTGTAGGATGGAGTTCCTTTGGGTGATCCTGACACTCTGCGCCCTGGTCAAAACCAACCCAGCAGACGTAATCACGAACGGACCCCCTACGGGAATCGTTCTCCGCGATGATCCAGGACTCCTCATAACTAACTGCAGAGTACACACGCAGAGGGTATATGTCCGCCTAGATGCAGAGAATGTGTACCGCCAACACATTCCACCTGCGGCGCATTTGAGTTGGGCCGGGGCTGACTGGACCAGCCAGGCAATTAAGCACGCCCAGCTAGACACTGCCCATATGTTGGCCCAACTCCAAAAGTTCACAGTAACCCAGTCAGAACTAGCTGAGCCCAGGCGAGAAAAACGATTCGTCGGGGCGCTACTATCGATAGGGGCAGCCGTAGGGTCACTATTTGCCCTAGGTACCACTGCCGTCAACGCAGTCAGTCTAGCCACAGTCAAGAGGAATGTTAGGGAGATTACTGAAGAGATGCCACTTATCCAGCAGCAGATGAAGGCACAGGCCCTTAGGTTGCAACATGTGGGAAAGTCTCTCCAGGAAACTATTCTGGTGGTCAACACACACGCTACTCTCCTGAACAAAACTATCCTGTCTGTAGGAAAGCTAGCAGAGGTCATGAACCATGACTATGCCCATGTCCAATTGGTTCGATTGTTACTGGAGGATTTTCTCCGTGAAGTTAGCTCTTCTATGGACCACTTGGCCATGAATAGAATCCCCTCATATCTAGTGCCCCTCTCAATGGTGCACGACATATTGACCTAAGCTACTTCAACCACACTAAGGCCGTTACAATCACATTTGGCCTATAGTCTGGGGTCGGCCATCCCAATACACGTTGATGTTGATCGTAATGAAGTGGGTTTTCTACTGACGCTGCCGGTTGTTGAACTGGAGAATATCTATAGATTGAAAATGGTTCTCAATGTAGGATTTTGGCGCGACAGTACCCACATAAAGATTGCCACGCCCCCAGTTGTAGCTTACCAGGAAAACAACCCAGATTTCTATCTCACCCCTAACCTGCTAATGTGTACTCTAACCAAAGATGTCCACTACCTTTGTCCTAGCAAACCATTTGTCAGGGATAACACTGAGCGTCTTTGTGGTATTAAAGCTATCACCAGCGAAGAACGCTGTAGAGCCAAACTAACAGCCAGGGATGGGGACACCACCACACAAGTGGAGGTGGTAGGGAACCGATGGTTGGTCAACACACCGTTCGCGTCCGCCACTATGACTTACGAACGCCATGACTCCATCACCCAATTGAACCTCCCCAACCAGACTGTTTTTGTTACGGTACCAGAGGGGGGCGATTATTCACGTAGACGACCTCGCTCTATACCACCTTCCCGACGACCGGATAGACACAGAGATTGAAATGCCGGACGCTTTTGCTAAACGTTCCCTTGAGTTACCACAAGCCATTCAATACCAAATCCAGTACGAGGGACCCATGACTGTTGATCTTAGCGTACTGGATGAGGCACTGTTAGTCGACCCGACTGACTACAGACCAAAAGATTGGTCTGTCGCCCGCTCTTGGACGGTGCCGGACAGTATCCTGACTGTTACCATGATCCTTGGTCTCATTTCCCTTGGCGTGTGCACCTACTACGTACACAGGCGCACACGTGCAATGGAAGACCTAATGAGGTCTTATACTAGGATCACCCGTGGGACGGAAGCGATTCCGATTTTTGGAAAGTTGGCAATGGATCCGGAAACCCTCTTACAGGGCCCAGTCCCAGCCTCCTCTCCCGAACTCGCTAGGTCAGCCCAGTAATGTCCCTAATGTAAGCTTTGGCCTTCAGGGGCCAAGTTTTTCCAAGTGCCTTAACTACTCACCTGCAAGTAGGATCAACCTAGTCATGACATTAGAGACAATGCCATGATAGAGCTATTTAGCCAAGACCTTGGACATATATAGAACCATATTAGATGATTAAGTTGTGGTAGACATATTTTGTATACTTTTATGTTTTTATTCCAATTTTTCGTTTCATTACCCTTGACACTTAGGAAGCCTTAGAGCCAAGACGCCGCTCGTTTGGGGAGGAAATGTAATGATGTATTGCCTGAGTGTTGTGCGTTATTAACGTCTGCCAAGTTACTGCCTAGGTCCACTAACCGGGATAACCGGACGACGGGCCGGAACACAGAGCCACTGCCAGACCTCCTAGGTCCATTCTGGTGGTGATCCACAGATTGCGGAAAGCCTACCAGGGTGAACCACCAAAGGGGGGGGGCTGCTCTGATGATCCACAGACCAGGACATCCGATGGTCATTCTTATGGTGGGTTGCAACATGCAGAATCATTCCAAGTTGAACCTACCAGAGGGGGACTGTCATGACTGTCCTGATCAGGTCAGGGTACAGGAGACCACCACCCTACAGATTATCTCCCAAACCCCCAACAGAGGAGGAGAGATCTAGGGGTCTGAAGATGTGGGGGTTTTATGACACCTCATGCCCATAATAAACCTTAGGCCACAGGGAAATTCCTTTGTCCTAACAATGGAGAACTGGCCTCAGAACATTAAATATGCAATAAAGGGACTTTGGAACAATGCTTTCCGTCAGCCACAATGGTGGTCATGACGAGAGGTGGAATATTAAAATGTATGTAACTTTTGTATTGTTTTTAAAGGTTAAGAGATGACGTTATTATGAAAACATTGTACCTTTAAGAGTTTTCCCAGTATATGCCTGATGTTTATACATTGTACGTTGTGTAGAAAATATCCAAATCAAACAGAATGTTTTGGTAAAGATGAAATGTGAAGTTAGTGTCTAAAATTGGATATTTTCTAGAGCCAAAGCCTTGCCCCCTTTACTTGGTCCGCCCAGAGAATTGCCCTAAAGGCGGTTACACCCACTTCTGACCCGAGGGTATAAGACAGGAGAGTGAAGAATTAACATAGGAGACTAATTGACCCCAAGCTGCAGCTAAGGTCTAACAAAGTCGACGAACCCCAATACGAAACACAAGGTTGAAGACAAAGAAATCTTTTTCTACACGAGCTACGGACGAGTAGCTGTGTCTAAGCGGGTGAATTCAAGCCGAACCACCCAGCCTCCACTCTCCATTGAATCGTGGTATCGACACCATTCGGGCCGAAGCTGTGAGCTCTGAGCTACAGAGCTGTCTGTCCTCAGAAGACCCCTTTCCGATCAAGGGTGAGGATCAGACCACTTAGCCAAGAAGGACACTGACATCGTGAGGACAACCAGAGAGTTGCGCCGGAGAAGTGCGTCATTTAGAAGCCTAAACGACCCACGCGGAGCTTCCCACCTGAGACCTCCAACACGTAATTACATCATTATATTCTGACCCATAAGAGCGGCAGTTCGGGGCAAGGCTAATTTTAAATAAGCATGGCTGACAAATGAACCCAAATGTATATTTCTCTCGTGTACTTCCTTTATTTCTCTCTCTTTAAAATCCCCATTTTGGGTAACAAGCGCCATAGTGTGTTGGCCCGTTATACTAAGTCCTAATCAATAGCTAGACTGTGTTTTGTGTATGTGTATTTTTATCATCATTTTAGCTTGCTAGTAAATAAATAATCAACTAAGATTGGTGTGGTAAATTCAGTGGTAAAGCCCGGGTCCGTGCAGATTCCCGGATTATGCGACGTTCAGATTATGAGACTGTAGAGGAAATTGATTAATTTAGAGATTGTTGTAAAATCGATATTCTGATATCCTTTGAGTTAATTTGGGAAATAGAAACTCAATCAAAACAATGTTCCCATGGTGCCCCAGGTTAATGAGTTAATAATTGCTTGATTCATTGCTTAATTCATTTAATCACACAATTATAAACCGTTAATCATTCGATGAGCAACAGTCGTCACATTAACTAATACAACGTCACGACAACTGTGAGTAGACCGGTCAATTTTCTATGTAGAGGAAATTACAAACACAATCACATTATTACACATCAGTAATTGTACTCCTTGTTTGAACTAACTCATTCTTAGCTTTTTTGTCTAACTGTGTAGTGTGTTGTGTTATTGTTTTTTTGTCTTCCCAGTAAAATCCTGTCCTGCCCCCAGTGGAAGAGTTGAGCTCTTCTCCAACACCATCCGTTCATGATGAGCCTGTCCTGCACTGAAGCCTCTGAACACCTCAACTCATGCCTCATACACTCATTCAATCACTGCTGTGATCCCTTCCCAACGCTGTGTAAGTAGCTCTCTCAATCCCATTCCCCATAATATTGTACTCTAAATGTCTATATTAAATGCTTTAGGTTATAATAATTCGTCTTTTTAATGACGCTTTGTCGTCTCCGTGCGGTCCAAGCCTTTACCCATCCTCCTCAATTTTTCAAGTCACCAGCCTCCACTGGACTTGTATTTAATTGATGTTGGAATGGCAATCGTTTCTCCCCCTCCAATCAAAGGTAATGAGGGCTAGCGCTCTCCTGACACCCCCTTGTTGAGTGAATGGTACGGCCTATGCCCCATGACTTCCTAAATGATTCAGTCTACAGGGCCCCAGACTGATTGACTTCATCCAGTCAAAATTTCCTGCATCGTCCCTTGTACCACAATAAGTGCAGTTGTATAAGTGCATGCTGTGGTATTAGGGGAAAGGGTTCTCTGGCCTGGTCTAATCTATGTACATTCATATCTACAGATCTCTTAGCTTCATTGTTTATGGAAGAATTGGGCCTCTGGTCTACTTTCTTTTCCGCCCCCTCTCTCCTTTTTTGTTCCTCTACAACACTTTCTCTCTTTCCTCTGGCTCAACTGTTTTCATTAAAGTTATAAATAGCAGACTACTGCTTTGTAATGGACTTTCTTGACAATATAATTTTATTGAGATTACACAGCACTGGGAATAAAGACATACAACAATCTTCTCACACAGTTACATCAAGTGCATGATCATATGGTATCACAATAAGGCTGCGTTTACACAGGCAGCCCAATTCTGATATTTTTTCCACTAATTGGTCTTTTGACCAATCACATCAGAACTTTTCACATCAGCTCTTTTTCAGAGCTTATCTGATTAGTCAAAAACCAAGAAAAAAAGGTCAGAATTGGACTGCCTGTGTAAACGCATCATTAGAAGATTCTGGTGGTCACGTCAGGTGAGGACACAGTAGACCGTGTGAGATCACACAGCATGTGGAGCTGGTGACACTCCATCCAGCTCCCTCTGTCCGCTGGCACTGTCCAGCTGCTGGAGCTCTAACACTGAACATCCCCTGTTAAGTTCCTTGTTATTTAGTTTGAGTAGTTGTTGCCTTTGGGCACAGATCTAGGATCAGGTTACTCTCTAAATCCTATCTTAATCATTAGCTGGGGTAAACACAAAACTGACCTTAAACTCTTGTCTGTTTCCTCCTTAAAACAAAATGAGTATCAAGCCAGAGAGAGAGAATGATAAGGATATCTCCAGGCAAGGGGTCGAACAAAGATCTGGTGCTGCCTGTTTTCCTCACTTCAGGACAAACCGGATGGAGAGCCATGAAGAAAGCTATGAAAAAAATAACATAACTTTTTTTATGTCCTTGGGAGGTGTATGCTTCTCTAACTAGATCTCTTAAGCGGTGACTTCGAAATTTGAACATCTATCCATGTCCTGAGCACGTCGGGAAATGCCTTCAAAACCGCCCACTAGGGGCAACAGTGAGCACTATTACCATCAAGTAGGCTTGGGTTTTGCTAGGTCGTTGTGGACCGGGTGGTGGATGAGTAATCCTATTACTCTGTGGATCCCAGTGGTGGACACTTGTTTGTAAACAAACCTTAACCCTTACCTTAACCATTCAGAATGAGTCCCAAACCTTAACCCTTACCTTAACCATTCAGAATGAGTCCCAAACCTTAACCCTTACCTTCACCATTCAGAATGAGTGCCTAAACATAAGATGTTAACCCTATCCAAAACCTTAACCTTCTAAATGTAGACGTTTGTAGAAACGGAACAATGCTGAGCTGCTGAGAGAGAGAGAGAGAGAGAGAGAGAGAGAGAGAGAGAGAGAGAGAGAGAGAGAGAGAGCAAATGAGAAACATCGGAATTGAATTGAGGGCATTTAGTTCAGTTATTCCCAGGGGTAGGGAGGGAGGGAAGGAAGGAGGCAGCAGTCCAGTCAGCTAGACTTTGGTCAGGGGATGAGGACATGGTCCTGCACATGTGGCCTTATGTAACCACAGGGAGCAGGCTGTCTGAAGAGGCCTGGAGATTTCTACACACTGCTTGTGGATGCCAGCAGTCCGTTCCACACAGTAAACAATGTGGAAGCTGTTATCAATCACCGCCAGAGTCAGTAAACAGACCCAACAATCACTGGAGCCTGATGAAGGTTTGCTCTGTGTATACAATATGATGGAGGCCCACTAAGACTGGCTCTGCCTTTACTGTGGCTGACCGAGGGAATAACTTAGTATGGGAGTGGAGAGTGTAGAGGGAAAGAAGAGGTGAGGAAAGGAGGGAGGGGTAGAAGGCAGGAGAAGACGATAGATGGATGTAGAGGAAGAGAAGGTGCATTAGGGAGGAAGTAGAGAAGGGAGATGAGGATGGAGAGGGATAAATATACAGAGAACCAGCTCTCATCTTTAGTCACTCATTCACAGTCCATTTACTGCTGTTGTGTTGAATAATTTGCCATTATTACAGTAACTCGATAGCTCTCATCAGCCTCAGTGCATACGGCGGTCAGAGCATCAAACAACAGGAGAGGAGGTCTAGAAGGGAAAGAAGTGGAGAGAGAGAGAATGCCTTTCATTAAAACATCAAAGAAGGCGTATCATTCCCCAAATGCCTGCGCTTCACTGAGCCACTTGTTGCCTTGTTAGATGAGTTCTGGGCGATTCAGCTGTAAAATTAAAGGAGAGCCGTACACTCTAGGAGCTCAGATGCAATAATTTAATAACCTAATATCCAACGTTTCGACAGACAAGCTGTCTTCTTCGCCTCTTGATTTAGCTGTAACATATTGACCACTTGGCTCTTATTGTTTAAGCTAATCACGTGGCAAGAGGATGCCAGACTCTTCTTCCCAAGGATTAACGCCAGGAAGTTGGGGGTTCAGATTAAACAAGTGCACACTTTGGTCTGTCTCACTCTCTTGTTTGCCCTCTTCCCCCCTTACTCTTTCCACTGGATATCTCTTTCTATTTATGTGTCCATCCATCCATTTATGTGTCCATCCACCCAATTTGTGCTGCCTGTGCCTGGATCAGGGGTATTTCACAGCCCCCACCCTGGGGTCAGGGGAGGGTGGGCTGGGGGTGCCATGGAGGGTGGGCTGGGGGTGCCATGGAGGGTGGGCTAGGGGAGCCATGGAGGGTGGGCTAGGGGGAGCCATGGAGGGTGGGCTGGGGGGAGCCATGGAGGGTGGGCTGGGGGGAGCCATGGAGGGTTGGCTAGGGAAGCCATGGAGGGTGGGCTGGGGGGAGCCATGGAGGGTGGGCTGGGGGGAGCCATGGAGGGTGGAGTAGTATGTTTCTAGAGGTCCCACAATGATAATAAAGTCATTATCTTGATAGTATATGGGGCACTCCAACCTAGGGCAGTGGTGTCTGCTTTCCCTGGTTTCAGTTTTTTGGAGCGGGTGTGGGGAAGGTTAGAGGGGGGGAATCCAACAAGTGAAACCCCACACTGGAATTACAGTATTTGAAGCTGGAGGAGGATGGCCTGGGGTTGGAAGGGTTCATGGGGTCAACTGTAGCAGGGACAGGTCAGGGGAGCATCTGCTGGGACACTCTCATGCTCTTGCTCTTTCTCAGATTCATTAGCATGATTGGCAAGGTGACTGATGCTTAAGCAAAGTGAGACAGATAATAACATCAACAATAATAACAATAATGACATTAAACGTCTCTGATATAGACGTTTTGTTCACTGATGAGCTCTTGGACACACACACACACACACACACACACACACACACACACACCCTTGTCAGCTGAGGGACCCCGGGGCAGTGTAGCTGCACATCTGAGTGTTTCTCTCCAGGATGAAGCTTTTCTCTAGGCTGAGGGGCACTCACTCTAATCATTTGAACCACATCAGAGTGGTCAAATACTGTACCTCTAGCACATGATGGCGTTGAGGGAAGTCAAGTACATGTGCGTGATAAATAATAACCTTGCCTGAGACTTGAAGACATGTGTTAGCTCCCAGAATGCAGACGATGCCAGATACCAGATACTTTTTCTCAACCAGGTTTCCCAGAGGCATTTCCAGATGAGTTCCCAGTGAGCGGTCTTCACATAGACAGACTGAGGTATTCACACAGAAGTATTCACACACAAACAAGTTAGGCAAGACAAAGTGACCTCTATCCCCTTAAGTCTGTCCGACTCGTCGTGCCCCTGTCAGTCCCTGTCAGTGTACTGATGACACAGTGTAGGTCACATACCAACACACAACAGCTGCAGCTCTGGCTAACACTGGAGCCAATGACCTACGGGCAGTACACCACTCGTTGCACATCTACACAGACATAGCGTTAGCGTTACCGTCTCTACTGAAAACGATGTAGGTAACTAGGTAAGTCAGTTGCTAGGTAGGCAATGTGTAGCATACGCTGGCAGAACACTCTCTCTCACAAACACATGTACGTACACACACATCTCTCACAAACACGCGTATGTACGTACGCACACACTCCGATACACTCACACACTCACACTCACACACTCACACGCACAATCAGTTTTCCATGGCGTCTCTCAGTCACTTCCGTAGGGGAACAGAAGTGTCATCCCAGGACTGTATTGACTGTAAATATGAGATGGATCAGTGGAAATACGTCAGTATTGAAAAGATTGAATGGAGGTCGAAGCTGATGTGAGAGAAAGGGGTCTCTGATTTCGCCTATGTGGTGAGGAGCAGGACAGGTGTGTGTGTGTGTGTGTGTGTGTGTGTGTGTGTGTGGATTTACTCTGTCTAGCAGGATAATCCCTCATATAAAGTGGTGCTGTTAAAACAAATCTCAGATTAATAAAGACATGAGTTCCCAGGGCCGGAGCGGACCGAAACCAATCCTGGATTTCATGTGATCCGGGGTGGGAATTGAGGCACTTTGGAAAACAGTAACACACACACACACACACACACACACACACACACACACACACACACACACACACACACACACACACACACACACACACACACACACACACACACACACACACACACACACACACACACACACACACACACATTCTCTCTTACTTACAGTCAGTGATAGCCATAGCCCTGTGGCTTCAAAAAGATCTCACGGTTTTGCCAATTTCACTTCAGATTCTGACATTAATCCACATTACTACAAATTTAGAAGTTGCTCCAAATGTCAAATTTCAAAGTGTTTTTGACACCCTGGGTTGTTCCTCCTGCTCCGTATGGGATTACGCCCATCCGCCACCCCTGTCCAGAACACCCTAGCAAAACCCAAGTCTACTTGATTGTAATAGTGCTCTATGTTGCCCCAAGTGGCCAGTTTTGAAGGCATTTCCTGACTTCCTCAGGACATGGACAGACGTCCATTTTCAAAGTCAATCTTGAGCGATCTGGCTGGTGGTTTACCAATATAGGAAAGGCCTTGGGAGTTGAATAGCATGGAAAACCATTGCCGTAGCCCCTTTCCCTGTCCCCAAACCAGCCACCCCTTTGTCCATAGCTCCTTCACCACAGTCTATCTGTCCTCCTAGGATGTGCTAACTACCCATCCCTGTTTCCTATCTTCCTTCTAGCTCTATACCAGAGAAATGTAGTATGACTTTACTCTGTCCAAATCTGACGAGGTTTCTACTCCGTGATTTCTGTTCCCAGTTAAACACACATCTCTGCTTAAGAATCTGGAAAGAGGTTTGGTTCACTGATGAGCTCTTGGACACACGCACACACTTAGAGCTTATAACCAGATGTTTATTACTCCCTATGTAAGTTTTGAGGTGCCGGTCCGTTCCAAACTCTTTCCCCCCACACAATTATATACCACAGTAATGAAATGAAAACTGATTTTGACACAATGGTTTCAAGGTTCTGCTCATGCCTGCTTGATTTACACTTGTGACCAATAATCACACACACACACGTGCGCACGCACACACACACACACACACACACGTCCCCTTTGCGTTCCGACAGTTTCTCTATACACAAATTTGGGAAGCTTGTGTAAATGGCTGTGGATACTAGATTGAGAGGCCTGACACTCTATGTCTGAATGGCAGTGGACTGACTATGAGCTGTGAAACAGGGTCCATCTGGCAACTCTCTGTCTGTCTCAGAGCTGTGTGTGTTCCAGTCTGTTCACAGAGCAGCAGGATGATTAGCATCTGTCTGTCAGTGAGCCACAGACAGTTACATTAGTAGACTGTCTCTGTTTCCACAGGAGCCCATGATTGGGAAGACAGACCATTAGATGTACAGCTTACTGTGTCTCTTTCCAGAGATGGGAAAGGGCATGTGGAAACAGTGATGAGTTTTCTCAAGGATCCACTATGGCTATCACTCTAGAGAAAATCACAGGCTCCTAAGTGGTATGAGATATTGGCATGGAGAGCAATGATCTGGGGTGGAGAGAAGACTGTGGTTTGGAGAATATGCATACGCGCAAACACACACACAGACACACTTACACACACAGACACACGGACACACACTCACACACGGACACACACTCACACACACACACACAGACACACGGACGGACACACGTATGATGGTTTGACAGGGAGTGAGAGGTTGTTTCAATAAGAGCAGGCTTTGGGGAGAGTTACTGGGTCTGCCCCAGAGATGTTTTCTTTTCATAAAGAATGAAAACAAAGCAGCAACCGTAAGGATTTACTCTGATCAACCTCAGCTAGCTCAGCCTGCTGAAAACATTACACATCTCAGTTAAGTACATGAGGGATGTCTGACATAGCGACGATGCAACATATGCCATCCTAGCACGTGTGGAACTAGGGCATGGAATATTGGGATTTCTAGTCTGACCTGTTTGGAATTCCCTGACCCTCTTTTCTTTTTCCTGAATCTCTCAAAAGCTTCTGGATGTCAGGAGTTGTCTGCCCAGAGCATCACCGGGGGCCCTCCAGGACATCTATAGCACCCGGTATCATAGGAAGGCCAAAAAGTTCATCAAGGACCTCAGCCACCCAAGCCACATCCTGTTCACCCTGCTACTAGTCTTCCCTGTGGCTCAGTTGGTAGAGCATGGTGTTTGCAACGCCAGCATGGTGTGTGCAACGCCAGGGTTGTGGGTTCGATTCCCACGGGGGGCCAGTACAAAAAAAAAAATGCACGAAATGTATGCATTCACTACTGTAAGTCGCTCTGGATAAGAGCGTCTGCTAAATGACTAAAATGTAAATGTAAAATGTACCATACAGAATGCGATGTCCGTACAGGTGCATCAAAGCTGGGACTGAGAGACTGAAAGCTTCTATCTTCTTTTGAAAATCTTGGCCATGTACTGTTATAATCTCAACCCGGCACAGCCAGAAGAGGACTGACTACCCCTCAGAGCCTGGTTCCTCTCTAGGTTTCTTCCTAGGTTCCTGCCTTTCTAGGGAGTTTGTCCTAGCCACTGTGCTTCTACATCTGCATTGCTTGCTGTTTGGGGTTTTAGGCTGGGTTTCTGTATAGCACTTTGTGACATCGGCTGATGTAAAAAGGGCTTGATTGTCACGCCCTGGCCATAGAGAGGGTTTTGTTCTCTATTTTGGGTAGGCCAGGGTGTGACTAGGGTGGGCATTCTATGTCCTTTTTTCTATGTTTTGTATTTCTTTGTTTTGGCCGGGTATGGTTCTCAATCAGGGACAGCTGTATATCGTTGTCTCTGATTGGGAGCCATACTTAGGCAGCCTGTTTTCCTTTGGGTTTTGTGGGTGGTTAATTTCTGTTTAGTGTTGCTAACCTGACAGAACTGTTTGGCTGTCGTTCATTTTCTTGTTTTGTTGAAAGTGTTCTATTAAAATATTATGACGAGCACTCACCACGCTGCGCCTTGGTGTACTCCTTGCAACAGCCGTTACATTGATAAATACATTTGATTGATTGATGGATTCTATCTCAAGGCCATTAGACTATTAAATGGTCACCACTAGCTGGCCAAAGCAAAAACAGGTTTTAGAAATTTTAGCAAATGTATTAAAAAGAAAAACAGAAATACTGTATAAGTATTCAGACCCTATGCTATGAGATTCTAAATTGTGCTCAGGTGCATCTTGTTTCCAAGATTCATCTTTGAGATGTTTCTACAACCTGATTGGAGTCCACCTGTGGTAAATTCAATTGACAGTGCACGTCAGAGCAAAAACCAAGCCATGAGGTCGAAGGAATTGTCCGTATACAGCATTGTGTCGAGGCACAGATTTTGGGAAGGGTACAAAATATTTCTGCAGCATAGATGGTCCTCAATAACACAGTGGCCTTCATCATTCTTAAATGGAAGAAGTTTGGAACTCCCAAGACTCTTCCTAGAGCTGGCAACCCTGCCAAACTGAGCATTCGGGGGAGAAGGGCCTTGGTCAAGGAGGTGACCAAGAGCCTGATGGTCACTCTGACAGAGCTCTAGAGTTCCTCTGTGGAGATGGGAGAACCTTCCAGAAGGACAACCATCTCTGGAGCACTCCACCAATCAGGACTTTATGGTAGAGGGGCCAGACGGAAGCCACTCTTCAGTAAAAGTCACATGACAGCCCGCTTGGAGTTTGCCAAAAGGCACCTAAAGACTCTCAAACCATGAGAAACAAGATTCTCTGGTCTGATGAAACCAAGATTGAACTCTTTGGCCTGAATGCCAAGTTTCATGTCTGGAAGAAACCTGGCACCATTCCTATGGTGAAGCATGGTGGTGGCAGCATCATGCTGTGGGGTTGTTTTCAGCGGTAGGGACTGGTAGACCAGTCAGGATCGAGGCAAAGATGAACGGAGCAAAGAACAGAAAGATCCTTCATGAAAACCTGCTCCGGAGTGCTCAGGTCCTCAGACTGGGGCAAAGGTTCACCTTCCAACAGAACAACGACCCTAAGCACACAGCCAAGACAACGCAGGAGTGGCTTCGGGACAAGTCTCTGAATGTCCTTAAGTGGCCCAACCAGAGCCCGGACTTGAACCCAATCGAACATCTCTGGAGAGATGAAAATACCTGTGCAGCAATGCTCCCCATCCAACCTGACAGAGCTTGAGAGGATCTGCAGAGAAGAATGGGAGAAACATCCCATATACAGGTGTGCCAAGCTTGTAGCATCATACCTAAGAACAATCGATTCTGTAATCGCTGCCAAAGGTGCTTCAACAAAGTACTGAGTAAATACTTTTTGATTTTATTTTTATAAATTAGCAAAAATGTCTAAAAACCTGTTTTTGCTTTGTCATTGTGGGGTATTGTGTGTAGACTGTAATGTAAGAAAATGTGGAAAAAGTCAAGGGGTCTGAATACAATACCGAAGGCACCGTATACACACACATACACATACTCCGGACTCCGACCTTGCTCATCCTAATACTTCTATATTTCTTAATTCCATTAATTTGCTTTTATATTGGTGTGTATTGTTAGATATTACTGTGCTATTGGAGCTAGGAACACAAGAATTTCGCTACAGCTGCAATATCATCTGCTAAATATGTGTATGTGACCAAATACATCTGCTAAATATGTGTATGTGACAAATAACACCTGCTAAAAATGTGTATGTGATCAATAACATCTGCTAAATATGTGTATGCAACCAATACATTTTTTTTTATTTGATTCAAAGGGTATGTATGCCTGTTTTTGAGAAATTACTTTTCTGTCTCCACCCCTGTGACCCCCCTAACAACACAGATAGACACGTGCACATGCACACATGCATGCACGTAGACACACACGTAGAGATAGAGTTGTCTCTTGAGCGTTTGAAAAGCTGGTCTCTAAATTGGGAGGGTGTGACGATCACTAATTTGACAAATATTCCATGGCTTTTATGGGTCTGCCAGGGGAGAAAAAAAAGAATGGGGGAAGAAATAGGAGAATATAGAAGGACAGAGGGGGGAAGAGGGAAAGCAGGTGAAACAAAGACATTTCAATGAATTAGACAGAGTCAGAATGATGGAGGGCAGAAGTGAGAGAATAAAAGTATAGCAGAGAGACAGATAATGAAAGAGGGCACAAGAATGACTGTGGGTCAGAAAAGTAGCCTTATCCTGAATCTGCAGGCTATAATAAAAAATGTATTTACTTTCCACTCTATTAAAATTCCACTTCTCAAATACCCCAGACAGGCTCAGGTGTGTGTGTGTGGTGTTTGTGTGTGTGTGTGGTGCATATGTTTGTCCATCTACTGTCCACACTAGGAAACATCGTAGAACACAGGAAAAAGAGAGAGAGGGAGAAAGAGAGTGAGAGAGAGAGAGAGATAAATAAAGATAAGAGTGCAATATGAAGTGATAGATTCATCTGCATGGTGTGCCATCTTTCTTTTGATAAGAGCCTGTAAATAGTTTGTGTCACTGTCACTGGGGTTTCAAAGCCAAGCATTTAGCCATTTGGGTGGATATCAAAGGCATGCGTTTGTCCATTTCTCCTCCCTTGCTTTTATGGGAGAGGAGAATAATCCTTGTTTCCTCTCTCTCGGCATTAGCACAGAAACCTGTCTCTCTCACAGGCAGTAAATACCATTTCAGCAATGTTCCCTCTAAACTGCGTGTGTATGCTGAGCAGCTCTTGGAGCAGTCCCACACAG
>NC_042986.1:31613882-31718882 GCF_901001165.1 Salmo trutta | reverse complement strand
CTAGTCTTCTACACAGCAGTCTATGGGCTAGTCTTCTACACAGCAGTCTATGGGCTAGTCTTCTACACAGCAGTCTATGGACTAGTCTTCTTCACAGCAGTATATGGGCTAGTCTTCTACACAGCAGTCTATGGACTAGTCTTCTACACAGCAGTCTATGGGCTTGTCTTCTACACAGCAGTCTATGGACTAGTCTTCTACACAGCAGTCTATGGACTAGTCTTCTTCACAGCAGTCTATGGGCTTGTCTTCTACACAGCAGTCTATGGACTAGTCTTCTACACAGCAGTCTATGGGCTAGTCTTCTACACAGCAGTCTATGGGCTAGTCTTCTACACAGCAGTCTATGGGCTAGTCTTCTACACAGCAGTCTCTTCTGGACCGTGGGGATTACTTTCATTACAGAGCCGAAGTTCAGCAGTAATGAGAGGATGGAGCAGGGCCCAGTGTGTGTTTACTTCCCAGGTAGCCTGGGTCAGGACTAAACGAAGGTGCATATCACCACACACCAAACAGACAGGAGACAGAGCCAAGAAGAGGAGGAGGAGGACGAAGAAGGAGAAAGGGAGAGAGAGAGAGGGCAGTTTCTTGGATTGTGAGTCGGTCCATAATGATTGAATCATCTGAGTAATGCTCCTTCTGGGTAAACAACAAAGACAGTAAATCTTTTGGGTGAGTCCATCTGAGACCCGTCCAGTAAAACCCTTCTCACATGGGCTTCCTATTACGCAACATCGCTTTGTGTGACATCACTATGATAAATGTCATGTGTGCCACTCACGTGTGAGAGCAACAAAAGAGAACAGAGTATGTAAACAGCAACAACCCTTAGCCCCCTTCCCTAGCCCCTACAACTTCAGTGTTTGCATACTGATCGTGTATAGGATTAAGCAAAATGGCAGATGCTTTTCTAAGCCCATCTCAAAGGTGTCATCACTATTTTGCCCATAGGTTTCCTTCAAATCTACAGTCCCATTCGTATTGTGATACAAATTAAACAAACCTTTTTCAGATAAAAACAATACCAATTATCTGCATATTTCATTCTTGTTTACATTAAATAGTGACGCCAGTGAAAATAGCCATAGGGGACCACCCAGCCCACTCCCACTGTTAGGGCCTTGCCTACTCCTTAGAGGGAGTATTACATTGTGTGTGTGTGTGTGTGTGTGTGTGTGTGTGTGTGTGTGTGTGTGTGTGTGTGTGTGTGTGTGTGTGTGTGTGTGTGTGTGTGTGTGTGTGTGTGTGCGCGCGCATGTGTGCGTGTGCAAGCATTTGTCTGTATTGCCTTGGTTGAGTTGAAGGTGCTTGGGTTGCTAAATCTAAAAGCCTTTGGCATGATCTCAAACTCTTGGTCATATCTATAACAAATTGGCCATAAATCCAACCATTTGGCCCCATCTCAAACCTCTGGCCATATCTTAAGTCCTCAGCTGTATTTATAACCATTAGGCCCCATCTCAAACCGCTGGCCATGTCTCAGTCCTCAGCCATATCTATAACCATTTGGCCGGATCAAGCCCTGTATTGTGTGTATATCAGGGCTGTGTTTATTGCCCGTGGTTTACCATTGGTATGAAAGGTCTCCCATAGGTCAAGCTCGTGGCCACCTTGCTCCAGTATGCCTGTCCCTGACGTACACACTGACAGAGACACACAGTACACAGAGACACACACACACACACACACACACACACACACACACACACACACACACACACACACACACACACACTCCCACAGAAAGAGACACATGCAAACTTTGACAGACACACACACACACACTGACAGAGGCTTGTCAAATTAAACTCTTTTAGTTGCAGTGGTGACAGCAGCACGAGACAGGGCTCAGATTAGAACTGAATAACTGAGGTGAGAGTGGGATTCTGGCCAGGGAGAGAGAGAGAGGAGGGTGGGGATTCTGGCCAGGGAGAGAGAGAGAGGAGGGTGGGGGTCTGGCCAGGGAGAGAGAGAGAGGAGGGTGGGGGTCTGGCCAGGGAGAGAGAGAGGAGGGTGGGGGTCTGGCCAGGGAGAGAGAGAGAGGAGGGTAGGGGTCTGGCCAGGGAGAGAGAGAGAGAGGAGGGTGGGGGTCTGGCCAGGGAGAGAGAGAGGAGGGTGGGGGTCTGGCCAGGGAGAGAGAGAGGAGGGTGGGGGTCTGGCCAGGGAGAGAGAGAGAGAGAGGAGGGTGGGGATCTGGCCAGGGAGAGAGAGAGAGGAGGGTGGGGAGCTGGCCAGGGAGAGAGAAAGATGAGGGTGGGGGTCTGGCCAGGGAGAGAGAAAGATGAGGGTGGGGGTCTGGCCAGGGAGAGAGAAAGATGAGGGTGGGGGTCTGGCCAGGGAGAGAGAAAGATGAGGGTGGGGGGATAAAGGGAAGACAGAGAGCCTGTTATCCCACCAGCCCAATCCAGTCCTCCAACCAGCCATCCTGGGCCTCACTGTCCTGGCTGGCTGTCCCGTGAAACCTGGTTCCCCCTCCAGAAGCCTGTCTGTAAAATCTGTCCGGGCACTAGACCACAGAAATAGGAGAGGGTGATAGAGGGCGAGGGGGAGGGGGAGGGGGGGAGTGAAAGACAGAGAGAGAAAGACAGTGAGAGAAAGAGAAAAGAAGAGAGGTGGGGGAAGAGAAAGAGGAGTGGGGAGAAAGATCTACTGTTATACTTGAGGGAAGAAAAGAGAAGAAAATAGATTTTTCTGGACTTTTATAAGGTCTGTGAATGAATCACAGGTCCTACTGTACCATGAGACTTAGACTGTGATTAACGGGCTAGCACTTCACACACCTGCTGGGGAAGACAAAGAGAGAGAGAGTGATTTGAAATGCTGCTCAGTAGACTGTATACAAATATATGGATTACAATTTACCCAGATGACCCATACTCTCTAAAAAAATACATAGGTACAGACACACAGACCACTGGGACTTTCAAATGTGTGATCACTCCAATACTGCCTGTGCCCAAACCAGGTACTGCCTCATTGCTCCTAACCTCCTGCTGAGGATGGTACTCTCCATTTATCCTCCTCCCCTAAATTCCCGAGGATGGCATGGTCCATTTATCCCCCTCTACTTCAGATTTTACAGATGCTCTTACCCAGAGCGACTTACAGGAGCAATTAGGGTTAAGTGCCTTGCTCAAGGGCAGACTAGGAGATTTTTCATCTAGTCAGCTCAGGGATTCGAACCAGTAACTTTTCGGTTACTGGCTCAACGCTCTTAACCGCTAGGCTACCTGCCACCCCCAATGACAATTAACTCCTGAGGATGGTATGGTCCATTAATCCTTCTCCCCTAAATTCCTGAGGATGGTACCCTCCATTTATCCACCTCCCCTAAACGTCTGAGGATGGTATGGTCCATTTATTCACCTCCCCTAAACTCCTGAGGATGGTATGGTCCATTTTGCCTCCTCCAAAATGCTGTTACAACACAAATGGGATTTAGACATGCACGGAGCAGGCACTATTTAAACACACTAAAGGCTTTTAAATGGCTGTTTAAGTCATTGGAAAAATACCATTCTCTCCCTCTCCCCAGAAGTGAGCAGGGAGGTTTTTGGGTGGATAGCCTAACTCTCAGTAATAAAGAATAAGAAACATGGCTGCTGCTGACTGTATAGCCATCCCCATATACACAGCTGAAAGTCATATTGAGCTCTGACTTTCCCTTTTGCCTTTCCTCTCCCTCCCTGAGCCTTTGACAGGGATGTCGCCAGGGCCAAGAACTGCTGGGAGAGGTCATCTTTCACTTCAATGCGCTCACTCCAACACACAGACACTAAGAAAACAGAGAGGCCATGAAGATCTGGGCTCAGCCCCGCCCACAGCAAGCTGGGCCTTTTTATTGTTTACTTTTTAAAGACATTCTTTCATAAAACGGATAGAGAGAAATGGGGGGATGCAGGGAGGGAGGTTGTATTCCAGGGCTCAGATCCTCTCTGCTGTGATAGGGTCTGCCAGGGAGTAGCACCGCATGCCAAAGGCTACACACACACACACACACACACACACACACACACACACACACACACACACACACAGACACAGAGACACACAAAGCTCTCCTCTGACTGGCCGGTAGGGATATGGTTAGCCAGGGAGGGTGAAACAACGAGAAAGGGAGAGAGTGAAAGACAAAACCTCTTACAAACAGCGAGAAAGACAGAAACCTGAGAAAGATAGTTACAGTAGTATACCACTGGGCAACAACTGGTTGAATCAACGTTGTTTCCACATGATTTCAACAACAAAAATTCTATGTGATGACTGACATTGAATCAAGGTGGACAACTGATTGGATTTCCAAAAAGTCATCAACGAAAGGGAATTTGGTGGGGTTTTTTCACCCAACTTTTTTGGTTATTATTATTATTTCACATTGAATTCACATTAGATGACAACACAACCAAAGCTAAATCAAAACTAGACATTGAAATGACGTTTGTGCCAAGTGGGATATCCAAAACTACATGATCCACAGGAGAAGGCGAGCATGGCAGACAGACTCAGCAGTGAGATCAATGAGAGTTCCCTGCTGCTCCACACTTCACACAGCAGGAGGAAATGACACATCCACAGAGGAAAGACGGCAGGAGGGGAGATGAGGGGAGGGAGGAGGAGAGGAGAGAGGACGAGAGGCCTCAGGTAGAGTAGAAGTGGAGATGGTGCAGCATCAGGAAGTGTGTGGCTTAAAACTGGGTCTTGACAAGAAGCTTTGGTGTTGGTTACATGGTGGGTCACAAGGAAATCCAATTGTTGTGGTTAGAAAGATGTTTCAATTTAGTGTTTAAAAAGTACTATATAAAATGCAATCTCTAATCGTCCATTATTGAAATGGAGGTGGCGATATGTTGAGAGAGGTTGTTTTGAGCCCTGTGTCAGACAAATGTAACACTGTCTGTTTTTAGTGAGAAAACTCCCGAGAATAGTACCTCCTCTGTCACCGTGTGTGTGTGTGTGTGTGTGTGTGTGTGTGTGTGTGTGTTGGTACTGTATGTCCCCAGTCAACCTCCATCCCAAGAGTCAGAATCTCATTGCCAAACTCAACGATATGATTTCTTGCGCCCTTATCCTTGCCTACAGCTGCAGGGTGTACATTACAATACAATATTGTCACGCCCTGATCTATTTCACCTGTTCCTGTGATTGTCTCCACCCCCTCTAGGTGTGGTTTTGACCTTTTGGTTTTGACCTTTTTGCCTGTCCATGACCATTCTCTTGCCTACCCTTTTGGATTAATAAACATTTTAAGACTCCAACCATCTGCCTCCTGTGTCTGCATCTGGGTCTCGCCTTGTGTCATGACAAATATGAAAAGAAAGGAAAATAACTGCACCTTGTAAGATGCTCATAGAGGCTTCATTCATAACTAGCAAGGTTTTGACCACTTCAGTAGGTTCACTTAGGTAGTAGTTGTTGAAGCGTCACTTCATTAAAGTTAGCAGGCCAATACAGCAGGCTTTCATACCAAGTATCTCTCACACACACACACACACACACACACACACACACACACACACACACACACACACACACACACACACACACACACACACACACACAAAGACACACATGTCGGCTGTTGACCAGGCTTCAAAGGGCCATGGCCTTGTTTTCAGCTCTTGCCATCAATTACTTCTGCAGATTACTATAACAGAACACATTGTTCACACGCATAGCTCTCTTCTGAGCATAGTAACTAACACACTCTGAGCTTCACACACGCTCTCTCAAGCACTGTTCCTCACACACTCGCACACATACACACACACGCAAACACTCCTTGGGAGAGTGCACGTGCCTGCCTCACGTTTGGGTCATGGAGACAGACATGTGAAGCCTCCGTGGCTGTGGAGCCCAGAGTGAGCGGAGAGGAAGTCCAGCTCGGTCATCAACACACTTTAAACTTCAGAGGGGGGGAAGGAATAACCAGGAAAAAACACAGTGAGGGGGCTCCACAACTGACCCTCGGGGACCAGGACTGTATGAGAGGGAGGGGCAGCCTGAGCTGCGTGGGAGAGTGCTGGGACTGCCCCAGTGGGCTCACATTAGTAAAGGCTTGACTACCACATACACACATACAGTCTACAGTTACACACATGGTCATATCTTTCACTGACGTTCACTGCACATACACACGATTCTTGACTGCACATTCACATGGCGTAACTCAATTTCCTATAATATTTACAGTGTAGTTAACGCTGATTGACTGTGTATTACATGAAGAACTGGACCGAGCCGTTTAAAATTCACAGTCCGAGAAAAAAAACCTTGGTGAAGGTTTATAAACACACATTTGGCTAGTAAGCAACTAGTCCTATAGGCAACACACACACACAAACACACATATCCCATACCAATCCTTCCCACATGTAATCATGGGGACATGGTCAATTACTAAAAACCCACACTCTGACAAGCCATTCATTACAATTATGAACCTCGCTTTACCACAAAGTGGTGATGGATTTAAACAGATTGACTGTCAATGTGAGAAAGAGAGACAATGCCAATTCTTCCATGAAACCTGAGAAATATGGCTATGCAGATTGACCATAACTCTCTCTCTCATTCACACACAGACTTGTGCGCACACACACTCACGCACGCAAACACACACACTCCCTCAATGCATTAACTCCTGCTCTGCTGAGGGGGCACAGTGAGAGACAGAGAGATCAGTGTTTTTACTGGCAGCCTGACCAACCTGTGAGCTCCATGGAAATGACCATTCCACATCTAATGGAGTAAAAAACCCACATTGACTGACTAACAGGGCCTGGGAGGGTATGTTGAGGTTCCACACAGTCATCCTCCGCACCCTGCTCGCTAGACCCTCTGTGTGTGTGTGTGTGTGTGTGTGTGTGTGTGTGTGTGTGTGTGTGTGTGTGTGTGTGTGTGTGTGTGTGTGTGTGTGTGTGTGTGTGTGTGTGTGTGTGTGTACAGTCATGGCCAAAGATTTTGAGAATGACACAAAGTTTAATTTCCACAAAGTTTGCTGCTTCAGTGTCTTTAGATATTTTTGTCAGATGTTACTATGGAATACTGAAGTATAATTACAAGCATTTCATAAGTGTCAAAGGCTTTTATTGACAATTACATGAAGTTGATGCAAAGACTCAATATTTGCAGTGTTGACCCTTCTTTTTCAAGACCTCTGCAATCCGCCCTGGCATGCTGTCAGAATTTGTGGGTTTTTGTTTGTATACCCGCCTCTTGAGGATTGACCACAAGTACTCAATGAGATTAAGGTCTGGGGAGGTTCCTGGCCATGGACCCAAATCATCGATGTTTTGTTCCCCGAGCCATTTAGTTATCACTTTTGCCTTATGGCAAGGTGCTCCATCATGCTGGAAAAGGCATTGTTCGTCACCAAACTGTTCCTGGATGATTGGGAGA
Source organism: Salmo trutta (assembly GCF_901001165.1). Lineage (NCBI taxonomy): Eukaryota > Metazoa > Chordata > Actinopteri > Salmoniformes > Salmonidae > Salmo > Salmo trutta. The sequence goes on along the minus strand of NC_042986.1, from coordinate 31,711,484 downwards.
AGTTGCTCCCCTGAGGATGTGTTGGTACCATTCTTTATTCATGGCTGTGTTCTTAGGCAAACTTTTGAGTGAACCCACTCCCTTGGCTGAGAAGCAACCCCTCACATGAATGGTCTCAGGATGCTTTACTGTTGGCATGACACAGGACTGATGGTAGTGCTCACCTTGTCTTCTCCGGACAAGCTTTTTTCCGGATGCCCCAAAAAATCGGAAAGGGGATTCATCAGAGAAAATGACTTTACCCCAGTCCTCAGCAGTCCAATCCCTGTACCTTTTGCAGAATATCAGTCTGTCCCTGATGTTTTTCCTGGAGAGAAGGGGCTTCTTTGCTGCCCTTGACACCAGGCCATCCTCCAAAAGTCTTTGCCTTACTGTGCTTACTGTGCTGCCATTCCTGAGCAAGCTCTGTACTGGTGGTGCCCCGATCCCGCAGCTGAATCAATTTTAGGAGACGGTCCTGGCGCTTGCTTGTTGATGATCCGATAAATGGTTGATTTAGGTGCAATCTTACTGGCAGCAATATCCTTGCCTGTGAAGCCCTTTTGTGCAAAGCAATGATGACGGCACGTGTTTCCTTGCAGGTAACCATGATTGACAGAGGAAGAACAATGATTCCAAGCACCACCCTCCTTTTGAAACTTCCAGTCTGTTATTCGAACTCAATCAGCATGACAGAGTGATTTCCAGCCTTGTCCTCGTCAACACTCACACATGTGTTAACGAGAGAATCACTGACATGATGTCAGCTGGTCCTTTTGTGGCAGGGCTGAAATGCAATGGAAATGTTTTTTGGGGATTCAGTTCATTTGAATGGCAAAGAGTGACTTTGCAGTTAATTGCAATTCATATGATCCCTCTTCATAACATTCTGGAGAATATGCACATTGCCATCATACAAACTGAGGCAGCAGACTGTGAAAATTAATATTTGTGTCATTCTCAAAACTTTTGGCCACGACTGTGTGTGCCTGCATGCATGTGTGTGTGTGTGTGTGTGTGTGTGCAAATGAAACATATCAGGGATATTAAAAGGAAAATAGTTGCAATTCCTGACCCAAGCAGGATGGTTTTACAAGGGCTGGGGGGTTGTTGGAATCGGACACAGTGATGGTCCGTCTGACTGGAACTCCAAACAACACTGAACAAAAATATAAATGCAACATGCAACAATTTAAAAGATTACAGTTCATATAAGGAAATCAGTCAATTGAAATAAATTCATTAGGGCCTAATCTATTGATTTCACATGACTCGGAATACAGATATGCATCTGATGGTCACAGATACCCAGAGGTGTGAACTCGAGTCACCTGACTTGGACTCGAGTCAGATTCTAGTCACAAATATGATGACTTGCAACTCGATTTTGACTTTAACACCAATGACTCGTGACTTAACTTGGACTTGAGCCTTTTGACTCGAACTGACTTGATACCCTCCCCAAGCCCAAATATAAAAAATTATGCTATTAAAAAAAGTGTGCAGCACATCAACTCTTCATTTAACGGATTACAGTTTGAATTAGACAGCAGCCAATCAAATTGTGCCAGCTGAGAAAAAGTTGCGCGTGGTAGTGCAGTCGAAGCCCTTGGAAAGATGATAACCCAAATTATTGGAGGCGGCTTATGGACGAGAAATGAACATTCAATTCTCTGGTGGACATTCCTGCAGTCAACCTGTCAATTCCACACTCCCTTTAAACTTGTGGCATTGTGTTGTGTAACAAAACTGCACATTATAGAGTGGCCTTTTATTGTCACCCAGCACAAGGTGCACCTGTGTAAAGGATCATGCTGTTTTATCAGCTTCTTGATATACCACACCTGCCAGGTGGATGGATTATCTTGGCAAAAGAGAAATGCTCACTAACAGGGATGTAAACTGATTTGTGAACAAAATTTGAGAGAAATAAGCTTTTTGTGCGTATGAAAAAGTTCCAGGATATTTTATTTCAGCTCATGAAACCAACCCTGTACATGTCGTGTTTATATTTTTTTCAGTGTGATTGGAGAGCTTGGCGAGTAGCTGTACTCCTGAAGTCAAATGCCCGTCCACAGTAGGGCGTTGACACGTCCCGATAAAGATCTGAAATAGTTTAACCATTAAAACAAGAGTCGTTAATTTAAACAATAACAAAACGGTCACCCCACATCTGTTTTGGTAAAAAGCTGAGGGATAAGCCTGGAGGAATATAACCACTCTCAAATTCATAGACAGAGCTATGGATATAAGGAATGACCATCCATGATATCAAAAATATAGTTTTAACCATGTTTTGAGGATATATAGTGTTTGGGTATATTTACATTGTTTACTAACATTGTAGTACAACAAGCTTACATTTTCAGTTCTGATGTGGTAAGACAGTTGAACTAAGACCATGAGGCATTTCCAAGTTATATTCTTCAAGAATCAATGGGTACATATAATTAATTCCTAAGTCAAAAAATGTATGTAGCAACGTCACCAATATACACTACAGGACAAAAAGTATGTGTACACCTGCTCGTCGAACATCTCATTCCAAAATCATGGTCAGTAATATATAGTTTGTCCCCTCTTTGCTGCTATAACAGCCTCCACTCTTCTGGGAAGTCTTTGAACTAGATGTTGGAACATTGCTGCAGGGACTTGCTTTCATTCAACCACAAGAGCATTAGTTAGGTCGGGCACTGATGTTGGGCAATTAGGCCTGGCTCGCAATCGGCATTCCAATTCATCCCAAAGGTCTTCGATGGGGTTGAGGTCAGGGCTCTGTGCAGGCCAGTCAAGTTCTTCCACATCGATCTGGAAAAACCATTTCTGTATGGACCTCTCTTTGTGCACAGGGGCATTGTCATGCCACAAAGTTAGAAACACAGAATCGTCTAGAATTTCATTGTATGTGGTAGCGTTAAGATTTCCCTTCACCGGAACTAAGGGGCATAGCCCGAACCATGAAAAACCGACCCAGACCAGTATTCCTCCTCCACCAAATGTTATAGTTGGCCCTCTGGGGCAGGTAGCATTCTCCTGGCATCCGTCAAACCCAGATTAGTCTGTGTGACTGCCAGATGGTGAAGCATGATTCATCACTCCAGAGAATGTGTTTCCACTGCTCCAGCTGACGCTTGGCATTGTGCAAGGTAATCTTAGGCTTGTGTGCGGCTGCTCGGCCATGGAAATCCATTTCAGGAAGCTCCCGACGCAGTTCTTGTGCTGACTTTGCTTCCAGAAGCAGATTGGAACTCAGTAGAAAGTGTTGCATCTGAGGACAGAATATTTTATTTGCGATACGCGTTTCAGCATTCGCCGGTCCCGTTCTGTGAGCTTGTGTGGCCTACCACTTTGTGGCTGAGCCGTTGTTGCTTCTAGATGTTTCCGCTTCACAATAACATCCCTTAAAGTTTACTGGGCAGCTCTAGCAGGGCAGAAATTTGACAAACTGACTTGTTGGAAATGTGACACCCTATGATGGTGCCAAGTTGAAAGTCACTGAGCTCTTCATTATGGGTCATTCTGCTGCCAATGTTTGTCAATGGAGATTGCATGGCTGTGTGCTTGATTTTATACACCTGTCAGCAACGAGTGTGGCTGAAAGAGAAACATCCACTAATTTGAAGGGGTGTTTGTCCATGTAGTGTATTCCTTTCAGTGGAGGCTGGTGGGAGGAGCCATTGGAGGACTGACTCATTGTAAAAGCTGGAATATAATCAAACGTGATTTTCATACGTTTGGTGTTTGATACCACTCCATTAATTCCATTCCAACTATTACAATGAGCCCATCCAATAGTTTCTCCCACCAGCCTCCACTGATTCCTATGTATTTGTACGTCTGACTGAGATTCCTTCCATTTCTGTGGAGGAAATGTGGTAGTAATTAGTCAGTTATTCATTCCAGCCATAGATGTTGAAACCCCAGTGGTCAGCTGACACGTGTCTCGCCCTGAGGGAGAGTGACGGACCATGGTCCATGTGTATGGTCCTGTTCTGCAGGCTTGGGAATGGACCACCACTGACCATTTACATAGTGTAGGAACAACTGAGTTCACTTGAGTTTCAATGCATTTTCAACTCCTTAATGAAGACCTCTTCTCTATTCCTCACTGAAAGCCCATACCAGTCTAGCCTCCTCTCTATACATGACACTCAAAACACAGAGCAGGACTTTGGTCATCTGATGGACCACCAGTTCAGAACATTCATCAGATAGGTGGGAAATGAGTTCCAGAATGTCTTCATATGCTAAAAAATTATTATAATAAAAAACATTCTATGGAGCATAACAAGCGAAGCCTGAGACTGAGGAATACATTTCCATAGAATTACAATTATAGGTGAATCATCATCAATAGTAGAGATGCCATTGGCTGAGGTAATTACATTAGGAGGCTCTCCTCTTTCCAGCTTCTGATTGGTTCCACAGACTGTTTCACAGAGCAGGGCCTCATCAAAGGGAATCACTGGAGCTAAGGGACAGAAACCTGCCAGAAGTGAAGGAATAAAAGACAAATTGTTGAATGGATCAACTGGATGGATCAACAGGCAAACATAAGGCCTGTTCCCAACCCCTCAGAGTCAATGAGAGGGTATTCTTTACACATGTGCAAGAACACACGCGCACGTGCATGCACATACACAATTTCAGCCCTCATGAATGTTGTGAAGTCAGCTCCATCAACCCCCAAATGTTGTTAGGATGGCTTTGACCACTCTCACAATGGAGCTCACTGCATCACTGTCTCACTTTAACTACCACTTGACAAAGTAGACTAAAGGCACAGACTAAAGGGAGGGAGACACACACACACACACACACACACACATATACCACCCCCTGCCAACACTAAACAATGGGGCGTCTCTGAGTCCTCAGTATGAAAAGTGTTGGTCATCTATTCTTAGCTGTGAATGCAAACACACACACAAACACGAAGGCAGTGACAGTGTGTGTGTGTTCGTGTGTGTGCCTGTGCATGTGTCAGACATCTACATATATTTGGGCTGCAATTTCTGAGGCTGGTAACTCTGATGAACTTTTCCTCTGCAGCAGAGGTAACTCTGGGTCTTCCTTTCCTGTGGTGGTCCTCATGAGAGGCAGCTTCATCATCGCGCTTGATGGGTCTTGCGACTGCACTTGAAGAAATGTTCAAAGTGGTTGAAATTTTCCAGATTGACTGACCTTCATGTCTTAAAGTAATGATGGACTGTCGTTTCTCTTTGCTTATTTGAGCTGTTCTTTCCATGATATGGACTTGATCTTTTAGCTAATAGGGCTATCTTCTGTATAACATCCCTACCTTGTCACAACACAACTGATTGGCTCAAACGCATTAATAAGGAATGAAATTCCACAAATTAACTTTTAACAAGAAACACCTGTTAATTGAAATGCATTCCAGGTGAGTACCTCATGAAGCTGGTTGAGGGAATGTCAAGAGTGTGCAAAGCTGTCATCAAGGCAAAGGGTGGCTACTTTGTATCTCAAATATAAAATACAAAATATATTTTGATTTGTTTAAAGCTTTTTTGGTTACTGCATGATTCGATATGTATTATTTCATAGTATTGAAGTCTTCACTATTATTCTATAAAGTATAAAATAGTAAAAATAAAGAAAAACCCTTGAATGAGTAAGTGTATCCAAACTTTTGGCTGGCACTGTATGTCCCTAGTCAGCCTCCATCCCAAGAGTTAGAATCTCATGGCTAAACTCAAGGATATGATTTCTTGCGCCCTTCTCCTTGCCTACAGCTGCAGGGTGTGCATTACAATACAATATTGTCACGCCCTGATCTGTTTCACCTGTTCCTGTGATTGTCTCACCCCCTCCAGGTGTCACTTTTTTTCCCAGTGTATTTATCCCTGTGTTTCCTGTCTTTCTGTGTCAGTTTGTTTTGTATGTTTCCAAGTCAACCAGCGTTTTTCCCATTCTCCTGGTTTTCGAATTCTCCTTTTTCTAGTCCTCCCGGTTTTGACTCTTGCCTGTTTCTGGACTTTGTACCCGCCTGCCTGACCATTCTGTCTGCCTTGACCACGAGCCTGTCTGCCACCTGCCACGCTGTACCCACCTGCCTGACCATTCTGCCTGCCTTGACCACAAGCCTGTCTGCCGCTCTGTACCTCCTGGACTCTGATCTGGTTTTGACCTTTTTGCCTGTCCATGACCATTCTCTTGCCTACCTTTTTGGATTAATAAACATTTTAAGACTCCAACCATCTGCCTCCTGTGTCTGCATCTGGGTCTCGCCTTGTGTCATGACAAATATGAAAAGAAAGGAAAATAACTGCACCTTGTAAGATGCTCATAGAGGCTTCATTCATAACTAGCAAGGTTTTGACCACTTCAGTAGGTTCACTTAGGTAGTAGTTGTTGAAGCGTCACTTCATTAAAGTTAGCAGGCCAATACAGCAGGCTCTCTCTCTCTCTCTCTCTGTCATATCTATAACAAATTGTTATAGATATGACCATATCTCTCTCTCTCGGTCATATCTATAACAAATTGTTATAGATATGACCATCTCTCTCTCTCTCTCTCTCACACACACACACACACACACACACACACAAAGACACACATGTCGGCTGTTGACCAGGCTTCAAAGGGCCATGGCCTTGTTTTCAGCTCTTGCCATCAATTACTTCTGCAGATTACTATAACAGAACACATTGTTCACACGCATAGCTCTCTTCTGAGCATAGTAACTAACACACTCTGAGCTTCAAACACACACACACACACACACACGCTCTCTCAAGCACTGTTCCTCACACACAGACACACTCGCACACATTCACACACACTCAAACACTCCTTGGGAGAGTGCACGTGCCTGCCTCATGAACACACTTAAAACTTCTGAGAGGGGAAAGGAATAACCAGGTAAAACCAGAGGGTTTTGAACACACACAATCTACAGTTACACACATGGTCATATCCTTCACTGACTCTCACTGCACATCAGGGGTGTGAACGTTTAAACGAAATTGGAATCGTTAAGTTTTAGAAACAAATCCCCTAACTGTGAGACCCAATAGAAGACAATAAGGGACGGAGTGAGAAAATCACACCGCTGATTCCAGAAATGATTCCAGTTGTTATGCAGACATTGTCAATGGTAGAGGATGTCTGCTTCAATACCCATATGGCATATCTAGAACCAGGCTGCAAGATGCAATGTCGAAAAACTGTGATGGTCCGGATGGAGAAATTGTTCAATAATTGCTCTGTAAGTACAAAGCAAGAGCTTTCAAACACCCCATACGTGGAATTAACAACAGATTATTGGACGTATATGAAAACACTGTCATACATCACTGCAGTGAGCCATCACATTGATGAGAAGTGGGACATGAAGTCCCATGTACTGACCACTGAGAACACGGAGGAGAGGCACACAGCAGAGAATCTAAAAATGGCATGAACTACCATTGTTGGAAAGTGGGTGGGGGACAGCAGTAAGGTGAACGCCGTCTGGTAGCCTGTAGTAGATGGAACTAACTGCATTGCCTTCTAGAGGTCATTAGCAGGACCATGTCTGCATTATGAATTCACATGTAACTTTATGATTTTTTTGTTGTTGTAAAAAAAAACTAAACTTTGCAGTTTAAACATGAAGAAAGGTTTTACATTTGTCACATCCCTACTGCACATACACACAATTCTTCACTGCACATTCACATGGCGTCAATCATATAATATTTACAGTGTAGTTAACACTGATTGACTGTGCATTACATGAAGGACGGACTGAGCTGTTTACCATTCTCCATCAGAGAAAATATACATTGGTGAAGGTTTATAAACACACATCTGGTTTCAGAACCAAAGTGGTCCATATAGCGCTTAATGTTTAAACTGCAATTTTTCTATAGTTTAAACGAGAAGAAAAAGTCATAAAATGACATGTGAATTCACAATTCAGATATGGTCCTGGGAATGAGCTCTATAGACCAATCTAATGCAGTCCATCAACTAGAGTCATGGCTACCAGACTGCACTCCCCTTACTTCTGTCCCCCACCCACTCAGCAGTTAAAGGAAAACTCCACCCAGAAACAATCTTTTGGTATTTGTATCATTAGCCCATTGTTTATACAGTGTAGTCCCAAAATGTTGTGCATGCCAGAAAACATGTTTTCAAGATATATAGCTTTCAATATATAGAAATACAGATGGTATGATGCATTTTGCCTCATATGATGCTGCGCTTTTCAACTGATTGAAAGTATAAGAGGATATCAGTGAATAAATGCCGTGGAATAGGCTACAACGGGTGTAACGTCTGCTTTCAACTCACACCCTCAAACACCTAGATCCCCTGAAAGCAGCTCACTTTCCAGCCCACTTTCCAGCTCACAATCTCAAACTCCTAGATCCCCTGAACGCAGCTCACTCTCCAGATCCCAATCACCTGAATTCTATTTAGTTCAGTTCTTTGCACCCCAACACTGTGAGGTATTGTTTGTTTTGTGACACATGTCTTTCAGAGCTGTTTTCCCCGTGAGTTACTCCTCCCGTGTATGATAGTTTTTGCCTGCCTCACTAACGATGCCTTTTGTCTATTCCCTGCCTGTACTTTAGCCTTTCGGATTTCCTGTTATCCACCTATTACCTGATCTCCCGGACTACGTTACTAGCCTTTTCCCTGCCTGTAATGTTGCCCTTTTGGACCCCTTGTGTATGACCTTCTGCCTGCCCCTGGACCCAGCTACCTGCTTCCTCCTGTGGTCCTTTGCAATAAACACCTGCTGCGCCCCTGCGCTTGAAACCAGCTCTCTGTCTCCCATCGTGTTCATTACGACAGCACCAGTGCAATGACTGGAGCTTACTCAGGTGTTCAAAGCATATTTCAGGCTGAGAGTCTAATGCTTCTTCTTGTAGTTCATTATGAGTTTTAGTTTACAAAACGATCTCTCCACAGAAGCGACAGTTACAGGGATGGTAAAAATAGCTTGATTGCTATAGCAACATCAGTGAAACTGTGCAGAGGGGAGTAGTGCTTAAAGTACAGCAGTTCTGAAACATCTTTAATTGAGCCTCTTGTTCTCCTTAATTGCCACGGTCTCAACACGTTACGGAAAGAGATGAACTGTATAGGAAACTCTGGGACAGGTCGTCTGGATTCTGGACAGCCAACAAATTGGCAGATGCAAACAGATGTTCATCTTTAGCGGACAATAGTTCTTGAGGGCTTGAAAAAAATGTTGAATTTATAGATCAACTGGTGAACCGGCATTTGAGTTGTGTGGTTGCAATAAATAAAAAATACCCTTATTTTACCAGCTAAATTTACTGAGAACACGTTCTCATTTACAGTAACAACCTGGGGAATAGTTACAAGGGAGAGGGGGAATGAGCCAGTTGGAAGCTGGGGATGACTAGGTGGCCATGATGGTATGAGGGCCAGATTGGGAATTTAGACAGTTCACCAGGGTTTATTACCTTACTCTTACGATAAGTGCCATGGGATCTTAAGTGACCCCAGAGAGTTAGGACACCTGTTTAACATCCAAGACAAAATACACCACCCTATACAGGGAAATGTCCCCAATCACTGCCTTGGGATATTTTTGTGGGACCAGAGGAAAGAGTGTCTCCTACTTACCACTTCCAGCAGCATCTGGTTTCTCATCCAGTACCCACCCTGCTTAGCTACAGAGGCAAGCCAGCAGTAGTATGCAGCCTGGTACGCTGCTGGTAACATTAACAGTCCATTATCTCTGGTATATATTGGCATGCATCATTTAAGACTAAGCTTAAATTGTGTGCAGCACAATGGACATGTAATGCACAATGTCTCAGGAAAGACTGTCTGGGTTGGGAATACTCAGCATAGAAAACAGTCAGGCCTGCAACCTGGACCTACAGATGCATATCTCTTCCTATAAGTAATAACTATACTGTGAATTACATTTTTTATAAACATAAATGATGCCAATTTGCTTTAAACATTCACATTTTAGTTGATGCACTTATCCTGAGCAACTTAGAGGAGCAATCAGTGTTAAGTTCCTTGCTCAAGCTGGCTCGTGGATTTGAACCAGTGACATTTCGGTTACTGGCCCAACATTCTTAACCACTAGGTTAACACCAGTCCATCCCACATGTAATCATGGGGACATGGTCAATTACTAAAAGCCCACACTCTGACAAGCCATTCATTACAATTATGAACCTCGCTTTACCACAAAGTGGTGATGGATTTAAACAGATTGACTGTCAATGTGAGAAAGAGAGACAATGCCAATTCTTCCATGAAACCTGAGAAATATGGCTATGCAGATTGACCATAACTCTCTCTCTCTCTCATCACACACGCACACGCACACACACACACACACACACACACACACACACACACACACACACACACACACACACACACACGCATTAGCTCCTGCTCTGCTGAGAGGGCACAGTGAGAGACAGAGAGATCAGTGTTTTTACTGGCAGCCTGACCAACCTGTGAGCTCCATGGAAATGACCATTCCACATCTAATGGAGTAAAAAACCCACATTGACTGACTAACAGGGCCTGGGAGGGTATGTTGAGGTTCCACACAATCATCCTCCGCACCCTGCTCACTAGACCCTCTGTGTGTTTTCTGTGTCTGTGTGTATGTGACAGGCAGCACAGGCTGGGCTCCCCAAATGAAACAAATCAGGGATATTAAAAGGAAATGGTTGCAATTCCAAACTCAATTAGGATAGTTTTATAATGGGTGGGGGGGTTATTGGAATGAAATGGGACACAGTGATGGTCCGTCTGACTGAAAATCCAAACTAATTGGAGAGCATGTTGAGGAGCTGTACTCCTGATGTCAAATTCCCTAACACATCCACAGTAGGGTTTTCACATGTCTGTTAAACATATGAAATAGCATATCCATTAAAGTTGTCATGAATTGAAACAATAACAAAGCGGCACCCCACCTCTGTTTTGGTAAAAAGCTCTCAAATGCATAGACAGAGCTACGCATACAAGGACTGACCATCCATGATATCAAAAGTATAGTTTTATCCATTTTTTGAGGATATGAGAGCATTTTTAGTCTTTGAATACATTTACATTGTTTACAAACATTGGAGTAAAACAAGATTCCATTTTGGGTTCTTATGGGGTACGAGAGTTGAACTAAGCTCATGAGGCATTTATAAGTTATATACTTCAAGAATCATTGGGTATATATCATTAATTCATTAAGTTAAAACATGTTGTAGCAACTAAGGATTCTAGCTTTAAAGCTTTAGGTCCTACACCAATATATTCCTAACAGTGGAGGCTGGTGGGAGGAGCCATTGGAGGACGGACTCATGTTATGGCTGGAATGGAATTAATGGAACAGAGTCAAATGTGATTTCCATATGTTTGGTGTTTGATACCACTCCATTAATTCCATTCCAACTATTACAATGAGCCCATCCTCCAATAGTTTCTACCACCAGCCTCCACTGATTCCTATGTATTTGTACGTCTGGCTGAGATTCCTTCCATTTCTGTGGAGGAAATGTGGTAGTAATTAGTCAGTTATTCATTCCAGCCATAGATGTTGAAACCCCAGTGGTCAGCTGACACGTGTCTCGCCCTGAGGGAGAGTGACGGACCATGGTCCATGTGTATGGTCCTGTTCTGCAGGCTTGGGAATGGACCACCACTGACCATTTACATAGTGTAGGAACAACTGAGTTCACTTGAGTTTCAATGCATTTTCAACTCCTTAATGAAGACCTCTTCTCTATTCCTCACTGAAAGCCCATACCAGTCTAGCCTCCTCTCTATACATGACACTCAAAACACAGAGCAGGACTTTGGTCATCTGATGGACCACCAGTTCAGAACATTCATCAGATAGGTGGGAAATGAGTTCCAGAATGTCTTCATATGCTAAAAAATTATTATAATAAAAAACATTCTATGGAGCATAACAAGCGAAGCCTGAGACTGAGGAATACATTTCCATAGAATTACAATTATAGGTGAATCATCATCAATAGTAGAGATGCCATTGGCTGAGGTAATTACATTAGGAGGCTCTCCTCTTTCCAGCTTCTGATTGGTTCCACAGACTGTTTCACAGAGCAGGGCCTCATCAAAGGGAATCACTGGAGCTAAGGGACAGAAACCTGCCAGAAGTGAAGGAATAAAAGACAAATTGTTGAATGGATGAACTGGATGGATCAACAGGCAAACATAAGGCCTGTTCCCAACCCCTCAGAGTCAATGAGAGGGTATTCTTTACACATCCGCAAGAAAATGCACGCACACACACACACAATTTCAGGCCTCATGAACATCGTGAAATCAGCTCCATCAACTCCCAAATGTTTTTAGGATGGCTTTGACCACTCTCACAATGGAGCTCACTGCATCACTGTCTCACATTAACTACCACTTGACAAAGTAGACTAAAGGCACAGACTAAAGGGAGGGAGGGAGACACACACACACACACACACACACACACACACACACATACCACCCCCTGCCAACTCTAAACAGTGGGGAGTTTCTGATTCTTCCTCAATGTGAAAAGTGTTGGTAATTTATTCAGTCCCTTCAAGATTAAGAGGAATTTCTTGGTGATATTTGCGGGTAAAAATGTTTGATTCTGCTGCGGCAATTCTGAAATGTTGCATGGCAATATGCAATGATTTTGTCCAATTTGTTGGGAAAATGCATTGACGAGGGAAAAAGTTTGTTGATGTGTGTCTTTTTTGAACCATGTGACAAAATGGCGATCATTTGACTATTTTATGCGGAAATTTGCAAGCACTCGTATAATAAGCGGGGAATTGCTGATTTTGCAACAACAAAATGCAATCATAGAATCCTGGAGGGACAGATCTATTCTCAGCTGTGAATGCAAACACACAAAAAGGCAGTGGCAGCATCTCCAAGACAATGTCTTGCTGGCGAATCTTTCCTCTCATAGAGCAAACCTGAAACACATTTTGAACAGTGTTGAGGAGGCTGGTGTAACAGAAACATGTACCATACGGCACCTTTTGAACAGCGATGCACTGGTGTCACAAATCGATAGTGGAAATGTATTTTGAAGGTATAACTGACATCCTCATTCTAGAATATGCAATGGTTTTATTAATATCAGAGACCAACATGTTTTCCTCCAGATTGATCTCTAGCCAAAGTAACAGATCTACAGTGAAGATATGTTACCGCCATCTAGTGGACATAATCTGTAAGTAACATTTACAGAACAGAGTAACCAAAAAGCACACATGGATTTAAAGTTGTGTTTAATCAAAGAGAATGACCAGTTACACAAGGTTACAGTGAATGGTAATGTTACTGCATGCTATATTAGACACACATTACAGATAGTTGTGAAATCTCAAGGCCATCAGACTGTTAAATAGCCATCACTAGCCGGCTTCCGCCCAGTACCCTGCCCTGAACTTAGTCACTGTCACTAGCTGGCTACCATCCAGTTACTCAACCCCGGATCTTAACGGCTGCTGCACTATCTACATAGACATGGAACACGGGTCACTTTAATAATGGAAAACTGGTCACTTTAATAATGTTTACATACTGTTTTACCCATGAAGTGCTTCGAAAGGCTGGTCATGGCTCAGATCAACACCATTATCCCAGAAACCCGAGACCCACTCCAATTTGTATACCACCCCAACAGATCCACAGATGATGCAATCTCTATTGCACTCCACACTGCCCTTTCCCACCTGGACAAAAGGAATACCTATGTGAGAATGCTATTCATTGACTACAGCTCAGCGTTCAACACCACAGTGCCCTCAAAGCTCATCACTAAACTAAGGACCTAGAGACTAAACACCTCCCTCTGCAACTGGATCCTGGACTTCCTAACGGGCCGCCCCCAGGTGGAAAGGGTAGGTAACAACACATCCGCCATGCTGATCCTCACACAGGGGCCCCTCAGGGGTGTGTGCTCAGTCCCCTCCTGTACTCCCTGTTCACTCATGACTGCATGGCCAGGCACGACTCCAACACCACCATAAAGTTTGCCGATGACAACAGTGGTAGGCCTGATCACCGACAAGACAGCCTATAGGGAGGAGGTCAGAGAACTGGCCGTGTGGTGCCAGAACAACAACCTCTCCCTCAACGTGATCAAGACAAAGGAGATGATTGTGGACTACAGGAAAAAGAGAACAGAGCATGCCCCCATTCTCATCGACGGGGCTGCAGTGGAGCAGGTTGAGAGCTTCAAGTTCCTTGGTGTCCACATCACCAACAAACTAACATGGTCCAAGCACACCAAGACAGTCGTGAAGAGGGCACGACAATGCCTATTTCCCCTCAGGAGACTGAAAAGATTTCGCATGGGTCCTCAGATCCTCAAAAGGTTCTACAGCTGCACCATCGAGAGCATCCTGACTCTTTGCATCACTGCCTGGTATGGCAACTGCTTGGCCTCCGACTGCAAGGCACTACAGAGGGTAGTGCGAACGACCCAGTACATCACTGGGGCCAAGCTTCCTGCCTTCCAGGACCTCTACACCAGGCGGTGTCAGAGGAAGGCCCTAAAAATTGTGAAAGACTCCAGACACCCTAGTCATAGACTGTTCCCTCTGCTACCGCACGGCAAGCGGTACCGGAAAGCCAAGTCTAGGTCCAAGAGGCTTCTAAACAGCTTCTAAACCAAAGCCATAAGACTCCTGAACACCTAATCAAATGGCTACCCAGACTATTTGAATTGCCCCCCCCCCCTCTTTTACACCGCTGCTACTCTCTGTTGTTATCGTCTATGCATAGTCACTTTAATAACTCTACCTACATGTACATATTACCTCAACTAACCGGTGCCCCAGCACATTGACTCTGTACCGGTACCCCCCTGTATATAGTCTCGCTATTGATACTTTACTGCTGCTCTTAATTACTTGTTACTTTTATTTCTTATTCTTATCTGTATTTTTTTAAACTGCATTGTTGGTTAGGGGCTCGTAAGTAAGCATTTCACTGTAAGGTCTACAGTGAAGGTCTACAGTGTTGTATTCAGCACATGTGACAAAAACAATTTGATATGTACAGTTGAAGTCAGAAGTTTACATACACCTTAGCCAAATATATTGAAACTCAGTTTTTCACAACGCCTGACATTTAATCAAGGTATAAATTCCCTGTCTTAGGTCAGTTAGGATCAGCACTTTATTTTAAGAATGTGAAATGTCAGAATAATAGTAGAGAGAATGATTTATTTCAGCTTTTATTTCTTTCATCACCTTCTCAATCGGTCAGAAGTTTACATACACTCAATTAGTATTTGGTAGCATTGCCTTTAAATTGTTTAACTTGGGTCAAATGTTTCATGTAGCCTTCCACAAGCTTCCCACAATAAGTTGGGGGAATTTTGGCCCATTCCTCCTGACAGAGCTGGTGTAACTGAGTCAGGTTTGTAGGCCTCCTTACTTGCACACGCTTTTTCAGTTCTGCCCACAGATTTTTCTATTGGATTGAGGTCAGGGCTTTGTGATGGCCACTCCAATACCTTGACTTTGTTGTCCTTAAGCCATTTTGCCACAACTGGAAGTATGCTTGGGGTCATTGTCCATTTGGAAGACCCATTTGCGACCAAGCTTTAACTTCCTGACTGATGTCTTGAGATGTTGCTTCAATATGTCCACATATTTTTCAATTCCTCATGATATTATCTATTTTGTGAAGTGCACCAGTCCCTCCTGCAGCAAAACATCCCCACAACATGATGCTGCCACCCCCGTGCTTCACGGTTGGGATGGTGTTCTTCGACTTGCAAGCCTCCCACTTTTTCCTCCAAACATAACGATGGCCAAACAGTTCCATTTTTGTTTCATCAGACCAGAGGACATTTCTCCAAAAAGTACGATCTTTGTCCTCATGTGCAGTTGCAAACCGTAGTCTTGCTTTTTTTATGGCGGTTTTGGAGCAGTGGCTTCTTCCTTGCTGAGCGGCCTTTCAGGTTATGTCGATAGAGGACTCGTTTTACTGTGGATATAGATACTTTTGTACCTGTTTCGTCCAGCAACAAAAAACTAACTCCAAAACCAACGTACAAAAATAACATGAGTAAAAATAACCCGTCGCACACCGATACAAAATATACGAGTACATAACATAAGAAAAATCACTGACAAGGACATGAGGGGAAAACAGAGGGTTAAATACACAACATGTAATGAATGGGATTGGAATCAGGTGTGTAGGAAGACAAGACAAAACCAATGGAAAATGAAAAACTGATCAATGATGGCTAGAAGACCGGTGACGTCGACCGCCGAGCATCACCTGAACAAGGAGGGGCATCGACTTCGGCAGAAGTCGTGACACCCATGGTGTTTATACTTGCGTACTATTGTTTGTACAGATGAACGTGGTACCTTCAGGCGCTTGGGAATTGCTCCCAAGGATGAACCAGAGTTGTGGAGGTCTACAATTGTTTTCTGAGGTCTTGGCTGATTTCTTTTGATTTTCCCATGATGTCAAGCAAAGAGGCACTGAGTTTGAAGGTAGGCCTTGAAATACATCCACATGAAGTACACCTCCAATTGACTCAAATGATGTCAATTAGTCTATCAGAAGCTTCTCAAGCCATGACATTATTTTCTGGAATTTTCCAAGCTGTTTAAAGGCACAGTCAACTTAGTGTATGTAAACTTCTGACCCACTGGAATTGTGATAGAGTGAATTATAAGTTAAATAATCTGTCTGTAAACAATTGTTGGAAAAATGACTTGTGTCATGCACAAAGTAGATGTCCTAACTGACTTGCCAAAACTATAGTTTGTTAACAAGAATTTTGTGGAGTGGTTGAAAAATAAGTTTTAATGACTCCAACTTAAGTGTATGTAAACTTCCGACTTCAACTGTATATACTGTATTCTAGTCTAGGCCAACCTATTCAACTATTGCTGTACATACACTATTCTATCCAATGAATTCTTCAGATATACTACATATTCAATCCATACTGTCCATAGTACATATGTACATATACATCCACATATACGTCTCATCACACATAAACACATCTATCATTTTTAATTCCATTCTTTTAGATTCTTGTGTATTGTTGTGTATTGTTAGATACTACTGCACTGTTGGAGCTAGGAGCACAAGAATTTCTCTACACCCTCAATAACATCTGCTAAATATGTGTATGCAACCAATAACATTTTATTTGATTTGAACAAGTCTTCAGTGGCCATGGTTAGATCAAGGCAGAGAGTTCATAATGTTCAGAATTAACTGTTCTAGGGTCATTTCCCACTAGCATTTCTTATAAACACCTTGTAAAAAATACATGAGCGTTTCAGATATGGTGTCAAATAAAGCACGGTAGCCTATCTGGGCTTTTTCTGATGTGCTGTAAGATAGGCAATTCCAAAAAATAACTAATTATTGATGATAGGTGCTAACATGAACACAGAAGGACCCCTAGAGGGTATCAGTGAGGTTTTCCACATTTCCCCATTCTCCTCTAGAACCTTAGAACAATCCACGTAGAAAATACCATATTGACCTCATTCCTGAAGTTAAAGACAGAGAGCCAGGGAGGGGGCAGCATGGCCAGAACTAGAATGACACCCCAGCATCAAGAACCTTGGAGGTCAGAGTCAAACTCAAGGCAACACACTTGAAGGAAATGAGAGACAAAGAAAACAGAGGCGTCACTACAGACCTGGGTTCAATCCCAGGCTGTGTCACAGATGGCTGTGACCGGGAGATGACGTACAATTTGCCCAGCGAAATCCGGAATTAGGGGAGGGCGCCTGCAAGCTGACCTCGGTCGCCAGTTGTATGGTGTTTCCTCCCACACATTGGTGTGGCTGGCTTTTGGGTTAAGCGAGCAGTGTGTCAAGAAGCAGTGCGGCTTGGCAGGGTTGAGTTTCGGAGGATGCATGGCTCTTGACCTTCGCCTCTCCCGAGTCCGTATGCGAGTTGCAGGGATGAGACAAGACTGTAACTACCAATTGGGGTGAAAAAGGGCTAAAAGTACAATAAATAGTCCTGTAAGGCTAAACGCTATACACGGAACAACTACCCACAAACACAGTGACAAAAACCCCTACTTAAATATGGCCTCCAATTAAAAGCAACGAAAAACAGCTGCTTCTAATTGAAGGCCAAACCAAAAACCCTAAACATAGAAATAGACAATTGCCCAAAAAACCCCGAAACACACAAAAAAAACACCCCCTGCCACGCCCTGACCAAACTACAATAACAAACAACCCCTTTTACTGGTCAGGAGGCGACAGGAAGATATTCTATAATACAGACATCAGTAATGATGGGGTTTCATTGATGCCAGCTCACCTGTAGCGTGGAGGTGAGGTAGTTGTCCTGAGACACAATGTCCACAGAGAAGTCTGGAGGTATCTCTCCCAGCTGCTGGTAGAGCACAGCGATGAGGCCCAGGTATAGGTCCGGGCTCTCACTACGACACAGCAGGGCCAGCAGACGCTTCCCGTGTTCAAAGCCCTCGTACGTACATGGTCCCAATGAGAAAACACACAAATGCAAACTGCAGCTCACCTGGGGAGAGGGAGGGAGGGAGAGGGAAAGGCATAGGAGAGAAACAGAGAGAGGCAATCAGAAAGACAGTTAATTTTCAATTGCTGATGAACGAACACCAAACAGTAATGTGACATATTCAGGTTATTTTACAGTTCTTAGAGCAAAGGCTGTAGTTGTCAGTTTTCCTATTAAATGTGGTTTATAGTGGTTGAGGATAGGCACCTGAGGCAGAAAGACGTATGACTACAGCATGGTTGCAATCATGTCAATTCAAATGTCTAAGCCCCAATCTCTTTTGTTGTTCCGCTATCTATAACGTCTAGTCTAAGTTCCAATTCACTTTATCTGCTCCATAAATCCACATAAACCAGTAAAATATATCACATAGATCTTACCTCCGCTTCACCTAGCTCATTGAGTGGCTGCTGCTGGTGGTGTTTCTCCAGCAGAATGTCCAGGGCATACAGTGGCAAGAAAAAGTATGTGAACCCTTTGGAAATACCTGGATTTCTGCATAAATTGGTAATACAATTTGATCTGATCTTCATCTAGGTCACAACAATAGACAAACACAGTCTACTTAAACTAATAACACACAAACAATTATAATTTTTCATGTCTTTATTGAACACACATTCACAGTGCAGGGTAGAAAAAGTATGTGAACCCTTAGATTTAATAACTGGTTGACCCTCCTTTGGCAGCAATAACCTCAACCAAACGTTTTCAGTAGTTGCGGATCAGATCTGCACAATTTGGAATATTCCTCTTTACAAAACTGTTACAGTTCAGCAATATTCTTGGGATGTCTGGTGTAAACTGCTCTCTTGAGGTCATGCCTCAGCATCTCAATCGGGTTGAGGTCAGCACTCTGACTGGGCCACTCCAGAAGGGATATTTTCTTCTGTTGAAGCCATTCTGTTGTTGATTTACTTCTGTGTTTTGGGTCATTATCCTGTTGCATCACCAAACTTCTGTTGAGCTTCGATTGGTGGACAAATAGCCTAACATTCTAATGCTTAAATAAAGGTTACATTTGTATTTTTTTATTTTTTTATTGTTGATAAATTTGTGAATTCATTTTTCCGTCGATGATAAGAAGCTGTCCAGGCCCTGAGGCAGCAAAGCAGCTCCCTCCACCATACTTTACAGTTGGGATGAGGTTTTGATGTTGGTGTGCTGTGCCTTCTTTCTCCACACATAGTGTGTGTTCCTTCCAAACAACTCAACTGTAGTTTCATCTGTCCACAGAATATTTTGCCAGTAATTCTGTGGAACATCCAGGTGCACTTTTGCAAACTTCAGACGTGCAGCAATGGTTTGTTTTGGACAGCGGTGGCTTCTTCCGTGGGGTCCTCCCATAAACACCATTCTTGATTAGTGTTTTACATATCGTAGACTCATCAACAGAGATGCTAGCATGTTCCAGAGATTTCTGTAAGTCTTTAGCTGACACTCTAGCAATCTTCTTAACCTCACTGTGCATTCTACACTGTGCTTTTGCAGTCACCTTTGCAGGACGGCCACTCCTAGGAAAAGCAGCAACAGTGCTGAACTTTCTCCATTTATAGACAATTTGTCTTATTGTGGACTGATGGACATCAAGGCTTTTAGAGATACTTTTGTAACCCTTTCCAGCTTCATGCAAGTAAACAATACTTAATCTTAGGTCTTCTGAGATCTCTTTTGTTCAAGGCATGGTTCACATCAGGCAATGCCTCTTGTGAATAGCAAACAATTTGTTTTGTGTTTTTTAATAAGGTAAGGCAGCTTTAACCAACATCTCCAATCTCGTCCCATTGATTGGACTCCAGGTTAGCTGACTCCTGACTCCAATTACAGTGGCTTGCGAAAGTATTCACCCCCCTTGGCATTTTTGCTATTAACCCCCCCCCCCAAAAAAAAAGTCAATAGATTGTAGAGTCACCTTTTGTAGCAATTACAGCTGCAAGTCACTTCAGGTATGTCTCTATAAGCTTGGCACATCTAGCCACTGGGAGTTTTGCCCATTCAAAATGCCACCATGGCATTTTTTTGCTTTTACCTCCCTTATCTCACATCATTTGCTCACATTGTATATAGTCTTATTTTTTTATTTTTTTTTCTACTGTATTATTGACTGTATGTTGTTTACTCCATGTGTAACTCTGTGTTGTTGTATGTTGTCGAACTGCTTTGCTTTATCTTGGCCAGGTCGCAATTGTAAATGAGAACTTGTTCTCAACTTGCCTACCTGGTTAAATAAAGGTGAAATAAAATAAATAAAAAATTCTTCAAAGCAAAACTGCTCCAGCTCCTTCAAGTTGGATGGGTTCCGCTGGCGTACAACAATCTTTAATTCATACCACAGATTCTCATTTGGATTGAGGTCTGGGCTTTGACTAGGCCATTCCATGACATTTAAATGTTTCCCTTTAAACCACTTGAGTGTTGCTTTAGCAGTATGCTTAGCAGTATTGTCCTGTTGGAAGGTGAACCTCCGTCCCAGTCTCAAATCTCTGGAAGACTGAAACCGGTTTCCCTCAAGAATTTCCCTGTATTTAGCGCCATCAATCATTCCTTCAATTCTGACCAGTTTCCCAGTCCCTGCCGATGAAAACTTCCCCACAGCATGATGCTGCCACCACCATGCTTCACTGTGGGGATGGTGTTTTTCGGGGTGATGAGAGGTGTTGGGTTTGTGCCAGACATAGCGTTTTCCTTGATGGCCAAAAAGCTCAATTTTAGTCTCATCTGACCAGAGTACCTTCTTCATATGTTTGGGGAGTCTCCCACATGCCTTTTGGCAAACACCAAACTTGTTTGCTTATTTTTTTTCTTTAAGCAATGGCTTTTTTCTGGCCACTCTTCTGTAAAACCCAGCTCTGTGGAGTGTATGGCTTAAAGTGGTCCTATGGACAGATACTCCAATCTCCGCTGTTATAACAAGTGCGCTGAGAGTCGGGAAGCAAGTACAGGGAGTGAGTGCTTTAATAAATAAACAAAACAATAAATACGAAACACAAACAATGCACCGACATGGAAACAGAGTCAATAACACCTGAGGAAAGAACCAAGGGGAGTGACAGACATAGGGAAGATAATCAAGGAGGTGATGGAGTCCAGGTGAATGTCATGAGGCGCAGGTGCGCGAGACGATGGTGACAGGTGTGCGTGATAATCAGCAGTCTGATGACCTAGAGGCCGGAGAGGGAGTATACGTGACAGTACCCCCTCCCCGACGCACAGTTCCAGCCACAGGATGCTGACAAAGGGCATGAACCCGGGGATCAGGAGCAGACCGGTCACCCCTACTGAAGCGCGGGAACCTGACATGCCTGCTGAGGTGCGGGAACCTATCGAGCTGGCTGGGGCTCGGGAACCTGACAGACCGGCTGAGGCAGGGGAGCCTGGCGATCCGGCTGAGGCATGAGAGCCTGATGAGCCGGTGGAAGCAGGGGAGCCTGGCGATCCGGCTGAGGCATGAAAGCCCAACGAGCCGGCTGAGGCAGGGGTGCCTGGCGATCCAGCTGAGGCATGAGAGCCTATAGCGGCTCCCGGACCAGACGTCATTTACACTGACACAAAAAAACACTTCCTGATGCGTGTACTTCCTGATTGCAATAAACTGTAGCTTTTGGAGAAGTCATTAGCCTAGGGGTTGACATACTTTTTCCAACCTACACCCAAATCAAATGAAATTTTATTTGTCACTTACACATGGTTAGCAGATGTTAATGTGAGTGTAGCGAAATGCTTGTGCTTCTAGTTCCGACCATGCAGTAATATCTAACAAGTAATCTAACCTAACAATTTCACAACAACTACCTTATACACAGAAGTGTAAAGGAATGAATACGAATATGTACATACAAATATATGAATGAGTGATGGCCGAACGGCATAGGCAAGATGCAGTGGATGGTATAGAGTACAGTATAAACATATGAGATGAGTAATGTAGGGTATGAAAATATTATATAAAGTGGCATTGTTTAAAGTGGCTAGTGATACATTTAATTACATCAAGATGCAGTAGATGGTATAGCGTACAGTATATACATATGAGATGAGTAATGTAGGGTATGTAAACATTATATAAAGTGGCATTGTTTAAAGTGGCTAGTGATACATTTATTACATCAATTGTTCCATTATTAAAGTGGCTAGAGTTGAGTCAGTATGTTGGCAGCAGCCACTCAATGTTAGTGATGGCTGTTTAACAGTCTGATGGCCTTGAGATAGAAGCTGTTTTTCAGTCTCTCGGTCCCCGCTTTGATGCACCTGTACTGACCTTGCCTTCTGGATGATAGCAGGGTGAACAGGCAGTGGCTCGGGTGGTTGTTGTTGTTGATGATCTTTTTGGCCTTTCTGTGACATCGGGTGTTGTAGGTGTCCTGGAGGGCAGGTTGTTTGCACCCGGTAATGCATTGTCCAGACCTCACTACCATCTGGAGAACCTTACGGTTATGGTCGGAGCAGCTGCGGTACCAGGAGGTGATACAGCCCAACAGGATGCTCTCGATTGTGCATCTGTAAAAGTTTGTGAGTGTTTTTGGTGACAAGCCGAATATCTTCTGTGAATGTAGGATGTTTTTAATATAGACAAGAAAAATACAATTATTTGTGTGTTATTAGTTTAAGCACATTATGTTTGCCTATTGTAGTGACTTACATGAAGATCAGATCAAATTTGATGACCAATGTATGCAGAAATACAGGTAATTCCAAAAGGTTCACATACTTTTTCTTGCCACTGTAGCTTAGGTCTGGGCTACACTGGGTGATCTGGGCTGGGGTGGCTCCAGGAGGGTAGGTTTGCCTGGGGATGGGGGAGAACCTCAGCTCAGTCCCATCTCTCTTCATCCTGTGCAGCCTGTCCAGCCCCTCCTTCATGGTCTGACACTTTATCGTTCCTAGGCAGGTTCTGTTCCTCACGGTTCTTGGTGTTTGAGCTAAAGTTATGGGATTAGGTTGTTGACGGCACACATACAACCCAAGAGAAGCTGCAACCTTGTGGCCAGCTCCTGGTTCACCCAGGAAGTTAGGGAGACACACTTATACATCAGCTCATACGGGTAGGGGCCCAGGAAAGGGTCCAGGTCTTGTAGGCCCACCCAGACCCGGCCCACCTCCTCTTCATTCTGGGACGCAGAGAAATCCAGATCCTCCTCTTTGGGGTCCCAGTTGGCCAGACAGATCTCACTGCTTCAGAGGCCTGTTTTAGAGCCTGTTTCACCCCCACAGTCTGGTGCGTTGGAGGAGCAGTAGTGGAGTAAGTGGAGGCCTGGTGGGATCATCTTGACCCCCTGGAAGCAAGACCCGACCTGCCAGCTCTTGTAGTTGATACCGAGCTCTGTGCCCTCGGGAACGCTCCATAAGAACCAGGGTTGCCCCCTCCTCAAACAACCCCCATGCCCCCTTAGGATTTATGTCTCAGTTATCTCTTATAGTCTTACATCAGAATTAGACTTTCATCCATGTTTCTCAAATGTCAAATTTTGAAGTTGTTGCAAATGTCAAATTTCTAAGTGTTTAAGGTTAGGTTTAGCCATTATCTCTGAAATGTTAAGGCTAGGGTTAAGTTTAGACATTAACTCTGATTGGTTAAGGTAAGGGTTAAGGTTTGGGATAGGCTTTGAACAAAAATCTCAAAAACAACTTTATATTGCTGGATTCGAATTTACAACCTTTGGAATCAGAGAAAGAGGATTAGGTTAGGCATTAACTCAGAATGGTCAAGCCAAGAGTTAAGGTTTGAAATAGGCTTAAAACAAAAATCTCAAAAACAACTTTATATTGGTGGATTCGAATTTACAACCTTTGGAATCAAAGGCAGATGATTATGTTAGGCATTAACTCCAAACGATCCACATAAGGGTAAAGGTTTGTGAAAGGCTTTAAACAAAACTCTCAAAAGTAACTTTCTATCCCTGGATTCATACTTGCAACCTTTGAACAAAGACACAGATACCTATGTACACCTGCCATCTCTGTCCACACAGCCCTAGCAAAATCAAAACCTAATTGAAGGTAAAAACGATCACTATTGCCCCCTAGTGACCGGCTTTCATGTATGTGAACTGACGGATGGAAGTCAAATACTGATTTGTATCCAGTGCTCAAAACCCCCTAGAGTCGATTTAGCGTAATAGTAAAATCCCCATCAAAATCTGTGGCCCGTTAAACTAGCGATATCAGTTTTGTGTATGGGTACCAGTGAACAAAATGAATGGAAATACATGGAGATCGTTTAGTGCCTAAAATAAGAGGTTATATACATGTAAAAAAATATAAAAATAAAATAAAAAGATACATATACTGTAATTTCCGGACTGAATTTTTTTTTAAATTATTATTTTGAACATAAATAAGCCGCAGGTGCCTACCGGTACATTGAAACAAATGAACTTTACACAGGCTTTAACGAAACACGGCTTGTAACAAAAATAAATAGGCTTTAACGAAACACTGCTTGTAACAAAAATAAATAGGCTTTAACGAAACACGGCTTGTAACAAAAAAAATAAAACATTAGCAGTAAGCTTTAGTTGTCTTTTTGCACTGAGTCAATTCCTCACGCTGCTGTTTCCAACATCTTATCATCGACCAAGCTCCCGTGCAGCAGCTCTATTTCCTTTTCCAACAGCCAGATCAATCGCCTTCAACTTGAAAGCTGCATCATATGCATTTCTCCGTGTCTTTGCCATGATGAGGGTGACAAAATGACTACCGTAATCAGAATGATGGGAAGTTTGAGAGCGCTCGATTTAATCTAAACAGTAAACAAAAAAGTTGTTTGACCTTAACCCGTTCGGCAATTTCATTGGTCTGATGAAAGCTTCATGCCGCCAAAAAACTGAGCACGTCACAGAATGTGTTTTTTTGGAAGAAAAAAAATTGAAAGCGGGAAAAATGCATATATTAGCCGCGTCATTGTTTAAGCCGCGGGGTTCAAAGCCTGGGAAAAAAGTTGCTGCTTATAGTCCGGAATTTACAGTATATATATTTGTGTCCTGATCATTCTTATATGTCTCAGATATAGGACAGACACTTCAGAATAAAATTACTTTAGAATGTATTTTCTTTATCTATGTATGAAGCTGTTATTCAATGTGTTTCTATGGGCTAATAGCAGTAAGGCCAAATTCAATGTTTCATGAAACAAAAAATGTTTTCATACCTTAAGGGGTTCTAAAATTGTAAATCAAATAACTAAATGATCCTTGGTATGACCATATTGAAGTAGACATTTAAAATAGTTAGGGTTAAAGCCAATTAATTTACATTACATTTACGTGATTTAGCAGACGCTCTTATCCAGAGCGACTTACAAATTGGTGCATTCACCTTATGATATCCAGTGGAACAACCACTTTACAATAGTACATCTGTATCTTTTTTGGGGGGGAGGGTGGGGGGGGTAGAAGGATGACTTAATCCTATCCCAGGTATTCCTTAAAGAGGTGTGGTTTCAGGTGTCTCCGGAAGGTGGTGATTGACTCCGCTGTCCTGGCGTCGTGAGGGAGCTTGTTCCACCATTGGGGTGCCAGAGCAGCGAACAGTTTTGACTGGGCTGAGCGGGAACCGTGCTTCCGCAGAGGTAGGGAGGCGAGCAGGCCAGAGGTGGATGAACGCAGTGCCCTTGTTTGGGTGTAGGTCCTGATCAGAGCCTGAAGGTACGGAGGTGCCGTTCCCCTCACAGCTCCGTAGGCAAGCATCATGGTCTTGTAGCAGATGCGAGCTTCAACTGGAAGCCAGTGGAGTGTGCGGAGGAGCGGGGTGACATGAGAGAACTTGGGAAGGTTGAACACCAGACGGGCTGCGGCGTTCTGGATGAGTTGTAGGGATTTAATGGCACAGGCAGGGAGCCCCGCCAACAGGGAGTTGCAGTAATCCAGACGGGAGATGACAAGTGCCTGGATTAGGACCTGCGCCACTTCCTGTGTGAGGCAGGGTCGTACTCTGCGAATGTTGAAGAGCATGAACCTACAGGATCGGGTCACCGCCTTGATGTTAGCGGAGAATGACAGGGTGTTGTCCAGGGTCACGCCAAGGCTCTTAGCACTCTGGGAGGAGGACACAATGGAGTTGTCAACCATGATGGCAAGAACCATGTCTGGCAGACACTGATATGTCTGCCAGACATGCAGAGATGAGATTTGCCACCTGGTTATCAGAAGGGGGAAAGGAGAAGATTAATTGTGTGTCGTCTGCGTAGCAATGATAGGAGAGACCATGTGAGGATATGACAGAGCCAAGTGACTTGGTGTATAGCGAGAATAGGAGAGGGCCTAGAACTGAGCCCTGGGGGACACCAGTGGTGAGAGCACGTGGTGCGGAGACGGATTCTCGCCACGCCACCTGGTAGGAGCGACCTGTCAGGTAGGACGCAATCCAAGAGTGAGCCGCGCCGGAGATGCCCAACTCGGAGAGGGTGGAGAAGAGGATCTGATGGTTCACAGTATCAAAGGCAGCAGATAGGTCCAGAAGGATGAGATCAGAGGAGAGAGAGTTAGCTATAGCAGTGCGGAGAGCCTCCGTGACACAGAGAAGAGCAGTCTCAGTTGAATGACCAGTCTTGAAACCTGACTGATTTAGATCAAGAAGGTCATTCTGAGAGAGATAGCAAGAGAGCTGGCCAAGGACGGCGCGCTCAAGAGTTTTGGAGAGAAAAGAAAGAAGGGATACTGGTCTGTAGTTGTTGACATCGGAGGGATCGAGTGTAGGTTTTTTGAGAAGGGGTGCAACTCTCGCTCTCTTGAAGACGGAAGGGACGTAGCCAGCGGTCAAGGATGAGTTGATGAGCAAGGTGAGGTAAGGGAGAAGGTCTCTGGAGATGGTCTGGAGAAGAGAGGAGGGGATAGGGTCAAGCGGGCAGGTTGTTGGGCGGCCGGCCGTCACAAGTCGCAAGATTTCATCTGGAGAGAGAGGGGAGAAAGAGGTCAAAGCATAGGGTAGGGCAATGTGAGCAGGACCAGCTGTGTCGTTTGATTTAACAAACGAGGATCGGATGTCATCAACCTTCTTTTCAAAATGGTTGACAAAGTCATCCGCAGAGAGGGAGGAGGGGGGGGGGAGGATTCAGGAGGGAGGAGAAGGTGGCAAAGAGCTTCCTAGGGTTAGAGGCAGATGCTTGGAATTTAGAGTGGTAGAAAGTGGTTTTAGCAGCAGAAACAGAGGAAGAAAATGTGGAGAGGAGGGAGTGAAAAGATGCCAGGTCCGCAGGGAGGCTAGTTTTCCTCCATTTTCGCTCGGCTGCCCGGAGCCCTGTTCTGTGAGTAGTGTTGGAGGAGAGCGAGAGGGAAAAGGATACAAGGTTGTGGTCAGAGACTTGGAGGGGAGTTGCAGTGAGATTAGTAGAAGAACAGCATCTAGTAAAGATGAGGTCAAGTGAGAGGGTGAGAGGGTGAGGTTAAAAGAGGAGAGGAGTGGAAAGAAGGAGGCAGAGAGAAATGAGTCAAAGGTAGACGTAGGGAGATAAAGTCACCCAGAATTGTGAGGGGTGAGCCATCCTCAGGAAAGGAACTTATCAAGGTGTCAAGCTCATTGATGAACTCTCCAAGGGAACCTGGAGGTCGATAAATGATAAGGATGTTAAGCTTGAATGGGCTAGTGACTGTGACGGCATGGAATTCAAAGGAGGAGCTAGACAGATGGGTCAGGGGAGAAAGAGAGAATGTCCACTTAGGAGAGATGAGGATTCCAGTGCCACCACCCCGCTGACCAGATTCTCTCGGGGTATGCGAGAACACATGATCAGACAAGGAGAGAGCAGTAGGAGTAGCAGTGTTTTCTGTGGTAATCCATGTTTCCGTCAGCGCCAAGAAGTTGAGGGACTGGAGGGTAGCATAGGCTGAGATGAACTCTGCCTTGTTGGCCGCAGACCGGCAGTTCCACAGGCTGCCGGAGACCTTGAATTCCACGTGCGTCGTGCGCGCTGGGACCACCAGGTTAGAGTGGCAGCGGCCATGCGGTGTGAAGCGTTTGTGTGGCCTGTGTAGAGGGGAGAGAACAGGGATAGACAGACACATAGTTGACAGGCTACAGGAGAATGAAAATTAACTAAACAACTGGGGAAGCGAGAGACCAGGGCCTCCCTCACTAACCTTTCACTGAAACACTCAGATCTAACTCTTCCAACTTCCACTTTAGAAATTATAATTGATGTAAACTACAGTGGTTCAATGTTTCCAGGAATAGGCTCAAACTTAGTTTATTCAGCTAGATAACTTGGTACAGTATTCTTCCGTGAAACCCACCCAGTGCACCGTGTCCTATGACGCCGTAGCTAACTAGCATGCTAGCATCCAATAACACACGGTTAGCACCAATACTTGGTTACAACAAACTACCAATGGATCATTCGTGTCCGTGTCCAGTTCCTTTCATAACGCAGAAGTAATTAAACGTTGGCTAGCTAACACAAAGTCAGTCCTGCTAGCTACACAAGTGGAATGCACGACTCGAAAGTTCAGAAAGTTAAGCTTACGTTGCAAAAATCTTATTGACTAAAAATGATACAGTACTGCTAGCTGCTAGAGTTGGCTAGCTAGCAGTGACTGCGTTTACCTTTATCTTTTATCTTTGATACATAGACAACTATGTAGCTAGCTAACATTACACTAATCAAATCGTTCCGTTGTAATGTATTTACTTTCTACAGTACTGCTAGTTGGTAAAGTTGGCTAGCTAGCAGTGGCTGTGGTGTTGTGGTGTTGACACCGTTTAGAAAACGGC
This sequence comes from Salmo trutta, assembly GCF_901001165.1. Taxonomy (NCBI): domain Eukaryota; kingdom Metazoa; phylum Chordata; class Actinopteri; order Salmoniformes; family Salmonidae; genus Salmo; species Salmo trutta. The sequence continues at coordinate 31,682,278 of NC_042986.1, read as the reverse complement.
GCGAACGAACGAATACAGCTGGCTAGCTAACCTTGTTAGTTTCTCAAAGCTACACCTACACCTTTAGCTGCACCTTTATCCTTGATGCAAAGACAACTATGTAGACAACTATGTAGCTAGCTAGCTAACATTACACTAATCAAATCGTTCCGTTACAATGTAATGAAATGTAATATTACCAGCAGAGTGAAGTACAGCACGACTACTCCCTCCAGCAGCCAATTCCTCCTTTGGCCACCTCTCCTTCCAGTTCTCTGCTGCCAATGACTGGAACGAACTACAAAAATCTCTGAAACTGGAAACACTTATTTCCCTCACTAGCTTTAAGCACCAGCTGTCAGAGCAGCTCACAGATCACTGCATCTGTACATAGCCCATCTATAAATAGCCCAAACAACTAACTCTTCCCCTACTGTATTTATTTATTTATTTTGCTCCTTTGCACCCCAGTATTTCTACTTTGCACACTCATCTACTGTCAAATCTACCATTCCAGTGTTTTAATTGCTATATTGTCTTTACTTCACCACCATGGCCTATTTATTGCCTTTACCTCCCTTATCTCACCTCATTTGCTCACATTGTATATAGACTTCTTTTTCTACTGTATTATTAACTGTATGTTTGTTTTACTCCATGTGTAACTCTGTGTTGTTATATGTGTCGAACTGCTTTGCTTTATCTTGGCCAGGTCGCAGTTGTAAATGAGAACTTGTTCTCAACTTCCCTACCTGGTTAAATAAAGGTGAAATAAATAAATAAATAAATTAAATAAAAGTTTATGGTATGGACGTCCCAAGGATCCAGGATAGCCCTAACAGTGCTACAGAGTTCATGTTAACATGACTGTGCGTGTGGAATATCTTTCCCCACAGAAACAAAAACCTAGAATGAGAAACGTTCTGGAAGTTATGCAACTTGGGAAGTTTCTTGTTTTTGTCCATTTTGATAACAATTTCTTATAACAAGAGAACTAAACAATAGGTAACTAGTAATGGTCCATGTTTTGATCATTACATCAATAAACAACCAATGGTGCAGTTTATGAAACCTTTATCAGTGGGCATCTTGAATACATTTCATAGAACAGCAAATGTATCTATCGGTTTCACAAAAACAATATCTGGATTGTGAGATATTTAAGAGTTATAAAATGTGTGTGCACCAACGTATTACAAGTAAATATTTTCACTGCGTTGTAAAACCATCCTCTAACAACCATAATTAATGGGGCAACTCAGTCGGGTCTCAACTTACTGTTAAGAGTTAGAATAATAGATTACACAAGGTGACATTTCAACATGTGGTTGTGCATCAGCAGTCACTTAATTAGCCCAAGTCAGTTAAACATTTTTAGATTGGCAAGTTAGTCTAGCGGCTAGCTATCTAAACTTATAGTAAGCATGATCAGTTTGTTTTCTTTGTGGCCCCCGCCCACATCAAAGTGGCCCATCCCTGATCTATGGTGACTTATAGCTTATACATGTGGGACTGTACAGACAAGAAGTAAAAGGTCATAAACAGAGGGCCATTCCTGACATACAAACTGTCATTCTACTCTACCAAATAAGAACCAAACACAATCATAAATGCTTTTTTCAAACAATTTTGATAAAAATAAAACATTTTTTTCAAATTATTTTGTGGGTGTGTACAAACTATGCAGCTTCTGCCAACAGTTTATCAGTGCCCTGATGAGTCTCTTCCTCATCCTATTCTTTCCCTTCGTCCTCTGGGAAGTCACACACGGCGCTGTTCTCTTCTGTCTCCTCACCTTAAAGAAAGCAAAGGCAAAACATTGAGGATCCGTCTCATCTCATTACATCGGCGTTGACTGATATACATCATTTATACACGTTTACTATCATTATTAAAAAATGAATCGTAAGTGACAAAAAGCATTCGCCAGAACCATAGTGAAACCTATCCCTGTCTTTAAAGCAGCCTCACCAGGTCAGTGTGCCTGCAGTTCTGTCTGATCAGCAGTGCCATCATCTCCACTGGCTTCTTCATGCCCCTCTGCTGTCTGCTGCCCCGCCCGTGTCCCTGGTCCCAGCCCTGGCACAGGAACTTCTCCGTCATACCATGGATGGAGCGCAACACGTGCTGCAGCTGCCATAATGAAGCATGGGAAAACAGTGCATTATTAGGCATACTGTCAAATAAGATATTCACGTTGGAGATACATTTTGTATAATGATTGTGTTGTCATCTGCAATTCGCATTTTTATTTCATACATTCAAGCAATCAATCATTCATTCAATCAATCACTCAAACAAACAAACAAACAAAGTTGTAATTGGAGTATAAGGCAAGGGGTAATTGTTTTCACAGAGGGGCATATTAGCTACATCCCCTGTCCATGGTGCTGAAACTGACACACAAACAAACACACACACACACACACATTTGTTTTACTATCCTTGTAGGGAGCAAACAATTGATTTCTATTCAACATCCTATTTTTCCTAACCCTTAAACTAACCCTAACCTTAACCATAACCCCAAATCTAAAACTAACTTAAGCCTAAAATATAATTGTTTCCTTGTGGGGACCTGTGAAATGACAATGAAAATTTTCATTGTTTTACTATCCTTGTAAGGACTCCTGGTCCCCATAAGGATAGTAAAACCAAACACACACACACACACACACACACACACACACACACACTACCTTTCCTGAGGGACAATGGTCCCTCTCTTTGGGTGTGTCAAAAGTGCCTGTCAGATTCTGTTCCAAGAAAGCATACATGTCTGTTAGACAATAAAAGGATATACTTTTTTTTAAAGGATATAACATTCATAACGCAAACCAGTGAAGGCAATCAAAAACATGTATTCCACTGTACAGACTTGCCCTGCATAATATTTGTGTAGGCTCAAGCTAGTGCCAGACTTATGGAATACGTTTTTCTGAAGTGTGAATTTTGCATCTGCCATTTTCCAGAGTCAATATAACAGGTAGAATAAATTAATAAAGGCACAACTAATAGTTATGTTTGAGATAAAGCCATTTTTATCTTGTGAACAACAGTAACACACTTTCAACGATCTGAAGGACCACATACCAAATTCTGAAGTTCAACGAAGATTAGTTCTCTGTAAGTGCTGAGTATATCCGTGTAGTTGCACCTGCGCTTACTGTAGGAGACACCCAACAGCAGAAACACCACGACGCTACGGAGCACAGGCCCGTTCACAAACTGAAAAATCAAGTAGTGTGTGAGTTAACACATACCTGCCAGTCAGCTTGTTTTAATTCACATTAATTATTTGTAGATTTAATATGGAATGCGTCCTGCGCGCAATGCGGTTATTCTTGGGCGCACGACGGAGTCCGTAAACTGTAAGTATATGTCTATATTTAATCATGATCAAACTATTCAACATGCAACAGTTCAGAACAGAACAGAGAAAAAACATTATAACATTAGTTGGTTTTATCTACATGAATGGACCCCATCTCCAAGTGTGCTTTCCATTGATCTAGGACAGCACCCATCGTTACACAAGTATGCATCACATGTCAGAAGGGAATGGCCACCTACCATTTATCATTTTCTATAGGATGATCTTCAGACAAGCAAATCCGTGTCCTCGGGAGCCAGCAGGAGCTGCGGGAGTTATTCGTGATCGGGCTGTGTACATTGTATCCAAAAGGTTAGTAGCCTATTTGGGTGTTTAAAAACGCTTTCATGGGTCAACGCGTTGGCAAGCGGACCCAGGATGTGCAGTGATTTTCCCGAAGTTCCGTGGTTACCCAACATCGCCGAAATCCTATTGGCGTCTCTAGTTTCCCTCTCTGTCATGGGTTGCTAGCGGTGGGCTTAGAATTTCAGCAAACTCCAGTCCCATCAAGTCGAGGACAATTTCCACGATCAATCAATCACTTTTTTGGTTTCTTTCGGTTTCGTTGGAGTTGGAGAGATTATAGATGCAGGGGAGCAACGTGGATAGGTTTAGGTTAGATGCGCCCCAATCAGCGGGCTAGGTTATGTACACTTTGGAGACCTCAAAATAGTTTGGGCAAACTGTCGTGCGTAATAGTAGAATAATGCTGAAACTGTTGCTTTCAAACTGTTCCATTACAAACCGTTGCATTCAAACTGTTACATTGAAGTCTATATACAAAGGAATGTGAAATTGATGCCAAAAAAGCGTCTACTAAATGGCATATATTATTATTATATATACAGTGGGATCCCAAATGATTTGATCCCTTGATAAAGATTAGCAAAAAATACAATAAATAAATAATACAAGTACTGAGCTATATTGTATGCTAAAAAAACGGACAAATTGTTATTTTATACTAACACAATTAATCAGAGAAAGAGATTTTGTTTAACAAGTAAGAAAAAATATATATTTTTAAAAGTACCCTCACCTTGCAAGCTCGAGGATAATGATACGAGTATTTTTCTAAAATGCTTGATGAGAATGGAGAACACATGGGAGGGATCTTAGACCATTCCTCTATACAGAATGTTTCCAGATCATTGATATCCTTCGTCTGTGCTTATGGACTGGAACATTCTATTCAAACCACAGGTTTTTAAATGGGACTCAAGTCCGGAGACTGAGATGGCCTTGCAAAATGTTGATTTTGTGGTGAATTAACCATTTCTTTGTGGATTTGATGTGTGCTTGGGGTTATAGTCTTGCTGGAAGATCCGCTTGATTCACTTGGCAACCAGGTTTTTGTCTAAAAGTTTGTGGTACTTGGTAAAGTCCATGATGGGTACTGAGTCAGTCTGGTTGGGAGGGCTGCTATGATGTATGGTTGGATTAAAGAATGTTTATGTCCAGTCAGTACTGGAACGTTTACTTTAGGCACAGATGGAATCAGCAAATCCCAACCCAGAACATTATGGGTGAAATGCCAAACTGGTCTTATATCAGTGTCGAGACACACTGTCCACTTCATCTCTCATTGTGCTTACATCCAGAGCCCGGATGCACACAAACAGGCTACTTAGTGTTTTTTGGGTGATTCTCACAAAAATGTCATTTTAAAGAGATATTCTTAGGATTTTTTTTATCCTCATTTTCATTTGGAGTAAAAAGAAGGCACTATATATTACATTTACATTTTAGCAGACGCTCTTATCCAGAGCGACTTACAGTAGTGAATACATACATTTCATTTTTCATTTCATGCATTTTTTTGTTGTTTGTTTTTGTACTGGCCCCCCGTGGGAATCGAACCCACAACCCTGGCGTTGCACACACCATGCTCTACCAACTGAGCCACAGGGAAGGCTACAATATATACAAAAGTATGTCGACACCCCTTCGAATTAGTGGATTTGGCTATTTCAGCCACACCCGTTGCTGACGGGTGTATAAAATCGAGCACACAGCCAAATCTCCATAGACAAACATTGGCGGTAGAATGGCCTTGCTGAAGAGCTATTTGACTTTCAACGTGGTACCGTCATAGGATGCCACCTTTCCAACAAGTCAGTACATCAAATTTCAGCCCTGCTAGAGCCACCCCGGTCAACTGTAAGTGCTGTTATTGTGGAGTGGAAATGTCTAGGAGCACCAACGGCTCAGCCGTGAAGTGGTAGGCCACATAAGATCACAGAATAGGACCACCGAGTGCTGAAGCACGTAGAACGTAAAAATTGTCTGTCCTCGGTTGCAGCACTCACTATCGAGTTCCAAACTACCTCTGGAAGCAACGTCAGCACAAGAGCTGTTCGTCGGGAGCATCATGAAATGGGTTTCCATGGCAGAACAGCCGCTCACAAGCCTAAAATCACCATGCGCAAAGCCAAGCGTTGGCTGGAGTGGTGTAAAGCTCGCCACCATTAGACTCTGGAGCAGTGGAAACATGTTCTCTGGAGTGATGAATCATGCTTTAGCATCTGCAGTCCAACAGACGTATCTGGGTTTGGTGGATGCCAGGAGGACGCTATCTGCCCCAATGTACAGTGCCAACTATAACGTTTGGTGGAGGAGGAATAATGGTCTGGGGCGGTTTTTCATGGTTCGGGCTAGGCCCCTTAGTTCCAGTGAAGGGAAATATTAACGCTACAGCATATAATGACATTCTAGACGATTCTGTGCTTCCAACTTTGTGGCAATAAATCAAATCAAAATCAAATCAAATTTATTTATATAGCCCTTCGTACATCAGCTGAAATCTCAAAGTGCTGTACAGAAACCCAGCCTAAAACCCCAAACAGCAAGCAATGCATGTGAAAGAAGCACGGTGGCTGGGAAAAAAATAGATTGGGGAAGGCCCTTTCCTGTTTTAGCATGACACTGCCCCTGTGCTCAAAGGGAGGTCCATACAGAAATGGTTTGTCGAGATCGGTGTGGAAGAACTTGAATGGCCTGCACAGAGCCCTGACCTTAACCCAATCAAGCACCTTTGGGATAAATTAGAATGCCGACTGTGAGCCAGGCCTAATCATCCAACATCAGTGCCCGACTTCACAAATGCTCAGGTGGCTGAATGTAAGCAAGTCCCCACAGCAATGTTCCAACATCTAGTCGAAAGCCTTCCCAGAAGAGTGGAGGCTGCTATAGCAGCAAAGGCAGGACCAGCTCCATATTAATGCCCATGATTTTGGAATGAGATGCTCGACGAGCAGCTTTCCACATACTCACCAGAGACCCAAAACGCGCAGAGGTGTACTGCCAGGAGATCAAGAATCTTCAGACGGTAGGCTACGTGTCACTGGTGCCACCTGAGGTAGCTGAACAATATACTGAGTCCTGGTTTATACCCCACCATATTGTGAATCACAATGGAAAGGATAGGATTGTTTTTAACTGTTCGTTCCAGCATAAAGGACAGTCACTCAATGACCTTCTCCCTGGACCAACCTTGGGACCATCCCTGTCCTCTGTCAACATGCCGTAGCTGTAAGTGGTGACATCCCCTCTGCCAATGAAGCAAGAAACCTTGTTGATGTACTGCGGCAGTTGCTCCATACCATAGGCTGTCGTCGAGCACCTACTGCCGAGGCTAGATCGGAAAGCAGTGAACTGTGGCTTTCCCAAAGTAGCACAGACCTCCAGGTACCAACCCCTTTGGCAACGTTGGAACTGCCTCAGAGACTCCTTGAGATATAAGCACCACATTGTGTAGCTCTCCAAACCTACAATGAGGAATATCTACAGCATGCTTGCCCGTCAATACCACCCACTAGGCTACATCGTGCCTTTCACAACCCGAGCCAAGGTACTAGCCCAGGACCTGTTGAAAGAAGGGATAGTTTGGGATGAGCCCATTCAGCTTCAGAGCCTGCTGGACAGATGGCTTTTCTGGGAACAAGAGATTCCTGACCTTGTCCAGATGGAACTCACCAGAACTTACACACCACCATATGCTGACAATCCAAAGTCAACCAGAGACCTCCACATATTCTGTGATGCATCATAGAGAGCATATGGCTCTGTTGCCTACATGCAGACTGTGGATGACCAGAAGCAGATGCACATTTCCTTCATTCTGGCCAGGTCTCGCTTTGCACCAAAGAAGCAGCTGTCGATGCCACGCTTGGACCTGAGTGCTGCACTCACTGGGGCTCAGCTGGCCAGTGTCCTCGAGGCAGAACTCACCCTGCCCATCGGACAAGTCATCCTCTGGTCCGATTCAACTACAGTCCTTCATTGGCTCAAGTCAGAATCTTGTAGATACAAGGTCTTCATAGGAACTTGTGTTGCAGAGATTTAGAACCTTACAGATGTAGTCAACTGGGGACATGTAGATACCGCGAACAACACTGCAGATGACATCACTTGGGGCAATACCTTGAAAGAGCTGGCCCAACCACATCGATGCACCAAGGCCCTGAGTTCCTCCAGCACTCAGAAGATCAGTGGCCTTCAATGCCTTCTGCTGACCCGGAACCTGATGACAGCGAATTGAAGAAATCAGCCTTCTGCGGACATGTATCAGTCAGTTCCAGTCTTCAGCTCCTAACAACTAGATCCCTACACGGGGAGGCCGATCCACTCTCCAGTTCACCCAGCGAAGCAGCAGACTACATAGCCGCAGAGAACCTCCTCCTGAAGCAAGCTCAGATGGAATTATTTCGTGAAGAGGTCAAGGCCGTCATGTCAAACCAGTCTATTCCTTCTAACAGTCGTCTGGGTCCCTTGTCTCCTGAGTATGATAAGGATTCAGGACTCCTTGGAGTTGGCGGTAGATTGCGAAGAGAAGAGCACCTGGAGATGGATGCTATGCACCCCATCGCCTTGGATCCACATCATCCGCTGATCAAGTGACTGATTCAAGATTTCAACTAGACTCTCCTCCATCCCGGCCCAGAGTGGGTTCTGGCAGAACAGGGTCGTAGATATTAAATTCTGCGGGTAAGGGAAGCTATCCGGAAGCTTCAGCACACCTGTTTGCAATCCCAAAGATGGCGCATCAAACCTGATGTTCCAAAGATGGCAAACCTACCTCCTGCTCATCTGCATCTGTACAAGCCATCCTTCTACTCTCCCGAAGTGGATTATTTCGGACTATTCAACATATAAATTGGACGTCACAGCTAAATGAGATGGAGCATCGTCTACAAATGCATGACCAGCCGCTGCACCCACCTGGACCTCCAGGAGAGCCTGGATGCCAATGCCTTCCTGATGTCTCTAAGACGCTTCATTGCATGGCCTGTTGGGAAGATAACTCATACTTACCTGATGGACGTATTAGGACTGCTGCTATCCAGGTCAAGTGTCGGACTTACTTACAACCAGTGGCCCAGCTGGTGCAGCTCCCAGCCATCCTTGATGATGATGCAGAAGAACCTGTCACCTAGAACAAACTTTAAATTGGTCAGAAAGGAAATAATGTCCAAAACTGAGATTTGTAGGTGGCGAGCTGCACTTGGTAATGAACTAAACACTCTGCCTGCTTGTGATAGATGTGACAAAGTCACTGAGTTATTAAAGAGACAGGCTTTCTTACATAGCTGCCTAAATGTCTGCCACGACATTCTAACCAGATGGATTCATCAATGTGGGTGAATACCAGAACTGTAAGACCACATCTTGTATGGATAAATGGACAGTTAATTGGATATTCACAGCTGAGTGACATGGCACAGAATTGCAAACATTGTTAATCTTTAAACAACATTACAGAACCCTAAACTGAGGAACTGTCTCTCTCACCGTCTCTCTAATAGGAGCACAATCTCCATAACGTCACCTACTCAATCAGTGTATAAATTCCAGAGGCATCAAACTCTAATTCAATGCCATTTAGCAGACAAAAGGGACTTAGTCATGTGTGCATACATTTTACATATGGGTGGTTGACTTTGACTGCAGGGTCAGAATACGTTTCCCTTCTATGACTCTAGCAACTTGAATGTGCCTTGAGAGGAATATTGATCTCGCATAAAACACACAACCACAAGCCATATAGGTAAATAGGTAAACTATTCTACTGTGGGGTTGTCTGATTTTGTTATACTAACAACATTACATGGCAAAAATAGTAGCACTGGAAAGTTCCATCCTGAGTGATGAAGTATACGCTCTGAATGACTTTGCCAGAAGCGACAGTAGGCTACACACCGCTGTTGAGAGCTGCAATGATGCACATTATAGACTATTTAATTCCCTTCATCTGAACATCATAGTGTCAGCAACAATCATGCATGTCACTTCAGTGCACACAGCGTAACAGAGAAAATAAAATATTTGTGAATATATTTCATAGAACAGACATGCTTCTGTCTGTATTAGGCTGTGTCATCTCCAAACCATATATTGAGACAAATGACAGAGTAGCCTACAAGTAGATAAATAGAACTTGATTGATTGAACATGAAATGTATTTCAATATGATTGAAATAGGCCTATAGCCTACTGTTTATATTTTAAACTGTCTAAACCTTTGGGAGGGTTCTATTCAGAAATGTCAAAACAGACAGTCAAAAAAGAAATCATACGTGTTTGAAGTGTCTGTCTTATAGGAGATATAAGAAAGGTCAGTAAATATTTTTTAAACACACATTTAACCCCTTTTTTTGTTGGCACAGAACTTCCATAAAATGTTTTAACCGGTACGGGGTTACCTTCGTATGAGTCCTGTAACACTTGTGGGATCATAGAGTAAAACGGAGAATATCATTGTGTTTGTGAGAGTCTCCCCTTCCGTTTGGGGTCATATTAGTTTGTAGCCCAAACCGTTGGAACGCTACAGAGGTCTTCGTCTCGTTCTCTGACAAACATTACTACTGTAGCTCTACCACTTTCCACCGCAGATGCGAAAGGCCGACATAGGCAAACGCGGTAGATTGAGACGCAGTCCATACAAAAAACATATCTCTAGATTCAACAGATGGATTTTGATGGGGATGTTTGTATTATGTTAATTAGATTGCAGTCATCTCGGTATGTCGCTTGTTTGTATCAATTTCAAAGACAATGGCAATTTTGTATTTGTTGTCAACTTTGTTCTGAAGTTACTGGAGGTCCCAGAGAGATGGACCACCATTTGATTCTATGTTTAGCAGAGATGTTGTGTGTATAAAGTGACTTGGGAGGGCTTTATGTTCTCCAAGTGGTCTGAGGGAGGTGTTTGCCTGGATCATTTCTCTTGGAAGAATAGTGTCGCATCCCTCCAATAGACTTCCAGACAGTTGTAGAATCTATGCCAAGGGGCATTGAAGCTGTTCTGGCTCGTGGTGTCCCAACACCCTATTTACAGACTTTATGTGGATGTTTATATTGGCGGGATGCAGTTACTAAGCTAACACATGGAATTGTTTTAAGATGGCCATACCATGGATCATTTAGCTATTTGATTTTGAAGTTTAGGACCCCTTTAGGTATCAAAATAACTCTAAATAAAATATTGAATAACACATTGAGAAATGGCAAAAGACAGCCAAAAATGTATCATAAGGAATACGAGTTTGAAGAGTGTCATATCTAGGAGATAAGAAAGTTCAGGAAATATGACACATTTAACCACTTACTTTTGTTGCCACAAAACTACCTCCATACTTCGTGGTTAGTATGGGTTCCCTTCACACGAGTCCTGTGACACTTGTGGGGGTCGTAGACTAAAACAGAGAACACCATTGTGTTCATGGGTGTCTCCTCTTTCCAGAGTGGTCATAATAGTTTGTAAGCCAAACGTTTTCGTGAGAATACCCATTTTTGGGACGTCTAGTGGTCTGACAAACACTGCTGTAGCTCGGCCACTTTCCACTGCAGATGTAAAAGGCTGACACTCGGATGCTGTGGATTGAGACACAATACGTGCAAAAACTTATATCTCTAGTTTAAACTAATGGATTTTGATGCCGATTTTTTAAAGGTTACTTAGATTGACGCACAGGTGCGTCAATAGACTCTTAAATTAACTTTGCACTGTTGGAAAAGGACCCGTAAGTAAGCATTTCATTGTTAGTCTACACCGGTTGTTTATGAAGCATGTGACAAAAAATGTGATTTGATTTCCTTTACTTTGGCAGTTACCTGTATGTGATCTTTGAGCTGACTCATCTCACCATCATACCATACAGATCTTGGAAGATGCTTGTTTTCTTAAGAAGAGATCTCATATCCAAGGCAATTAAATGGTCGATTTTCAGTTTGTTGTTTATTGAGGAATCCTCCGGAGCGGTTTTAAACAGTTGTAAGACATACACAAGCAGTAAATCATAACTAACTATTTACGGTGTATATCTCGATCAAGCAAATTAGAGGAGTAAAAAAAACAATACCATGGTCAAATTAATGGTCACATTAACTTCTTTACAGAGCTGGTATCAGGTAACTTCGTCTGCTCCAAGAATACCCTTGCAGATTCAATTGAAGGACATTATATTTCACAATTCCATAAAAAATGAAGTTCAATAAAATATCCTGTTTTCATTTTCCCAACAGCAATGTGCTTTAAAAAAAACTCTGCATACATTGTATAACACTGTAAATATGCAAATATTCTGTACTAATAGTGAACCATAGTCCACTCCTCAGCCCAGGCAAGTGTGTGTCCGAAGACTGCAATTATGCTGTTACTCCCTACCACAGACTTTGAAAGGAGAGAACTTGAGGTGTGTGTCACTGGTTAATGGACAGAGGGGCATGGAGCCATAGAAACAGATCCATAACACACACAGTGTCTGTCTGTCCAACTTTAGAAGGTGTTTTTTATCTTGGAGGCGACCTGTGTGAGGATCTCTCCTATCTTCTTCTGCCAGTAGAGGACATGTTTGGACTCGGCACACCACAGCTCCCCGTGACGCGGCTCAGCGTTCTCACAACGCTTACGTACCTCTTCCTGCTGTTCCTACAGGGGACACAGAGAGAGAGAGAGGATGTGAGACACCATAGAACAACACAGAGCCTCCCACACACATACAAGCTCATTCACACACACACCTCAGTGCCGTGTTGCATCTCAAACTTGTAGAAGAGGGCCCAGGCGTCTCCCAGGTCTGGCTCAATCTTCACTGTCCTCAGGAACCACTCTCTGGCCTTAGTGATCTTACGCTCGCTCCAGAACAGCCTGCAACACACACACACACACACACACACACACACACACACACACACACACACACACACACACACACACACACACACACACACACACACACACACACACACACACACACACACACACACGAGCTGGTTACTGCCAGATTACGACTAATATGTTGACAGAGTGAAAGCAAGAGAGAGCGAGGGAGAGTTGAACCTACTGAAGGAATGAAAGCAGAGCGAGGGAGAGTTGAACCTACTGAAGGAATGAAAGCAGAGCGAGGGAGAGTTGAACCTACTGAAGGAATGAAAGCAGAGCGAGGGAGAGTTGAACCTACTGAAGGAATGAAAGCAGAGCGAGGGAGAGTTGAACCTACTGAAGGAATGAAAGCAGAGCGAGGGAGATTTGAACCTACTGAAGGAATGAAAGTTTTAAGTTTTAAGTTGTAATGTCACATGCACAAGTCTTTCTTGCAAACTCAAAACCCAACAATGCAATAATTAATAACAACGTAATACTAGAAAAAAAACATGAGAAATAAGAAATATGAAGAACACAATAAGTAAGCAAGCAAGCATACTATATACAGGGTCAGTTCCAATACCATATTTACAATGTGCTGGGATACTGGAGTGATGGCGGTCAATATGTACAGTACCAGTCAAAAGTTTGGACACACCTACTAATTCAAGTGTTTACATTTTTTACATTGTAGAATAATAGTGAAGACATCAAAACTATGAAATAACACATATCGAATCATGCAGTAACCAAAACGAAGTGTTAAACAAATCAAAATATATTTTATATTTGAGATTCTTCAAAGTAGCCTCCCATTGTCTTGATGACAGCTTTGAACACTGCACTGGTACCACTTGCCGTGTGGAAGCATAGAGGATAGTCTACGGCTTGGGCGGTTGGAGTCTAACGACTTTCAGGATATTTCTAACACACCGCCTGATATAGATGTCATGGATCTCGGCCCCAGTGACGTACTGAGCTGTCCGCACCACCCTCTGTAGCGCCATGCGATCGAGGGCGGTGCAATTGGCACACCAGGCATTGATGCAGCCACTTAAAATACTCTCAATAGTACAGCTGTAGAAATTTGAGGATACGAGGGCCCATGCCAAACTATTTCAACCTCCTACAGCCTTTCACGTTGTAGCCAATCAGCTCCTTGGTCTTACTGACGTTGAGGGAGAGGTTGTTGTTCTGGCACCACACTGCCAGGTTACTGACCTCCTCCCTGTAGGCTGACTCATCGTCACCGGTGATCAGGCCTACCACCGTCATGTCTTCAGCAAACTTGATGATGGTGTTGGAGTCGTGGGTGAACAGGGAGTACAGGAGGGGACTAAGCACACACCCATGTGGGGCCCCTGTGTTGAGGGTCAGCTTGGCAGAGGTGATGTTGCCTCCCCTCACCACCTGGGCTCAGCCCATCAGGAAGTCCAGGAACCAGTTGCAGAGGGACGCGTTCAGACCCAGAGTCCTAAGCTTGGTGACGAGCTTGGAGGGGACAATGGTGTTGAACGCTGAGCTTTAGTCAATGAACAGAATACTCACATACGTTTTCCTCTTATCTAGGTGGGTTAGGGCAGTGTGGAGAGACATTTAGATTGTGTCATATATAGATCTGTTGGGGTGGTATACAAATTGGAGTGTGTCTAGGGTCTCTGGGATGGTTGAGTTAACGTGTGCCGTAACCAGCCTCTCAAAGCACTTCATGATTACAGAAGTGTGTGCTACAGGGCGGTAGTCAATGTGCGAGATCACCCAATCCTCTGGGTTGGTGACGGCCCTCACACCGGACACAATGTTGTTGTTGTCAAAGCGTGCATAAAATGCATTGAGTTAGTCTGGTAGAAAGGCATCGTTGGGCAGATCACGGTGAGGTCATCCTTTGCAATCCGTAATGGCCTGTAGCCCCTGTCACATGCGGCGGGCGGCGGAGCCTGTGTAGTATGATTGTCCTTTGGCTCGTTTGATGACTGAGGAGGGCATAGCGGGACTTCTTAGTCGTTCCTGTCCTTGGCCGTAGCCTCAGGGTTGTCTACGATAGCGCTGTGTGCGGTAGCCTTGGCCTTTATTTTAGCACCAATCTCAGTGTTAATCCAGGGCTTTTGATTGGGAAGCAGCGAACCCTCACCGTGGGGCAACGTCGCCGATACATTTTCTAATGAAGAAGGGTGCCGGAGGTGGTTAGGTCGTCAATGTTGTCGGTGGAGTCTCTAAACATATTCCAATCAGTACTAGCAAAGCAGACCTGTAGCATGATCTTTGATTCTGGTGACCATTTCTTAACTGAGCGTGTCACGGGTACTTACTGTTTGAGTTTCTGCTTGTAAACAGGAAGCAGGAGAACGGAGTCATGATCTGATTTGTCGAATGGCGGATGAGGAAGGGCCTTACATGCTTGCTTGTGGATAGAATAATAGTGGTCTAGGACTTTATCACCCCTAGTGTCGTTGGAGATGTGTTGATGGAAGTTGGGCATCACGTGTTTTCGTGATAGGAATTAATATCGCCGACAACCAGAAAAGCACCCTCTGGATATAGGTTTCCTTGCTGGTTTACAGCCTTGTACAGTTCGTTAAGGGCCGGCTTGTTATTTTTCTTATCCCGAGGTGAAATGTATACAACATTCACGACAACAGCTGAAAACTCCCTCAGGAGATAGAAGGGTCAGCATTTGACCATCAGGAATTCTAAGACGGGTGAACAGTGGGTCGACACTTCCATCGTGCTGGAGTTAGAGGCAAACCCCTCCCCCCCTTGATTTCCCTGACTCCACTGTCCTGTCCGCCTGGTGAATGGAGAATCCATTGAGTTGGATAGTCATGGGGGGTGTCTTGTCCGAGAGCCATGTTTCAGAAAATCAAAGAACATTGCAGTTTCGAGAGCAGAGGGAGAGTTTAACCTACTGAAGGAACGAAAGCAGAGCGAGGGAGAGTTTGTCCTACTGAGACAGTACAAAGTGGAAGGTGGTCATAGAAAAGATAAGAGGAGGGGTGGGGGGAGTTTGTGAGAGAAAGAGTGAAAGATTAATGTTCTGTAGTTTGGTAGTGTGTGTCGTACTTGGCCACGGCTAGCAGGACGTGTGGGTCGTGTTCACACTTCTTCAGAGCATCAACACTCTTAGTCTTCCTCTGGGGCCGTGCCTCCAGAAACACTGCCTCAGCCCACAGGATACCTAGAGAAAGACAGAGATATATGTAAATATAATATGTAAGAGTATTTTCTCCACCCTGAACTGTTTTATGTTGAACTGATGATCATGACTAAATATAGACATAGTTAAAACACAAACAACTTTAACCTTCTGATGTCTGAGGACTAAACCATGTCAATTGAGTAAATACATTAGAATTCGGTTTTATTTACACCTCACTAGCTAGGTTTCCAACCAGTTGGCGACAGGTTTTCATGCGAATATTCTAAACTCCACATAAATACAACATTTCCCACTGGAGATGTTTACATCATCAAATTGACTTGTTGCGGATAAAAGGCTGTGCATGAGGACGTAATGCACATACAAATGACTTGTGCAGTTAAATTCCTATATACTGAATAAATAAATCTAATGTAAATGGGTTTCCATCGCATTTTCAACTCTACTGATGGGTTTGTAAAAAAATATTGTTGCGTTAAATAGCAAATGTGCCCAGCAGCTCGAAGATACAGCATACTACATGATGAGATCATTATTATTTTGTTTTGTCAAACGGCAGTCAAGCATCGATCATCACGTCACCAGAAAAAGACCCTCAAAATGTATTGGAAAGGATCATCAAGCTCATCTTGCACTTTCACCACCCTGTGAAGTTCATCATAACTTATTTCATCTGTAGTCTAATAAAGTGCACGCTTTCCAGATGAAACGTAGTGGAAAGACCACACACCATATCATCGCGTGACTCCAAGTTTACGTCAAAATGGTTATTATATCCATATTTGCGCATAAAGGCATTTCCGCCGCCATTTAACAAAAAGATCCCACCTTGTCTAGAGTATTGTTTTGTCGACATTGGAAAGTTTCCCGACACATTTGCTGTTTCCATCAGGTCTGTCGTGACATTATCTATCCGACGTGTACTTTACTCGCATAAAAATGTTAGATGGAAACCTGGTTTAGGTGAGTAAATACATCTCATATTCTCAGACAGTGAGACCTAGCAAACTGGGACAATCACCACCTGGATCTAGCAGACTAAAAAGACTGAGAATTGCTTTCCATCACACACACATTGTGACTGACTGTCTTACCTGAGTTGGGGCACTCTTGTAGGGCTTTAGCCATCAGTGTGTTGGCGATGTTCTTCAGCCCTGCCCTGAACTCCAATCTCACCGACTCCAACCTGACAACACATACACACAAGGTACTGTGAATGCATGTTTTACGAGTGTGTGTGTGTGTGTGTAAGCGTAATGCGTCTGTATATCTCACCATAGGTCTGGGCTCTGTGGGTTCTTGAGGCGTGATTTCTCCAGAATGGATCTGGCCCTGGTCAGCTGGCCAACCCTCTCCTCCAGACGAGACAGCAGCAGCCACAGGGACATGGAGTGGGGACACTTCTTCAGCTGCGCACACACACACACACACACACACACACACACACACACACAGAGAGAGTTAAGATGAATCAGTGTTAAACACATCTGTTTTAAGACCGGATCAATAACTGGGCAACATTGAACTTCAGATAGCCTACTGTCTCTCTAGCTATATGAATGTATTCAGATATCTCTCATCATCCAGAATGCTCGCTCCTGTCTTCACGTCCAATCTCCCTTCCACCTCTCTCACCCCCTGGTTGTAGGCCTCCTCGGCCTTCTCTCTCCCTCTCTCCCCTTCCTCACCCCCTGGTTGTAGGCCTCCCTGGCCTTCTCTCTCCCTCTCTCCCCTTCCTCACCCCCTGGTTGTAGGCCTCCCTGGCCTTCTCTCTCCCTCTCTCCCCTTCCTCACCCCCTGGTTGTAGGCCTCTCTGGCCTTCTCTCTCCCTCTCTCCCCTTCCTCACCCCCTGGTTGTAGGCCTCCCTGGCCTTCTCTCTCCCTCTCTCCCCTTCCTCACCCCCTGGTTGTAGGCCTCTCTGGCCTTCTCTCTCCCTCTCTCCCCTTCCTCACCCCCTGGTTGTAGGCCTCCCTGGCCTTCTCTCTCCCTCTCTCCCCTTCCTCACCCCCTGGTTGTAGGCCTCCCTGGCCTTCTCTCTCCCTCTCTCCCCTTCCTCACCCCCTGGTTGTAGGCCTCCCTGGCCTTCTCGTTGTGCTCAGACTGCTCCTCGATCTGTCCCCTCATCATCCAGAGCTTGGGGAAGTCCTCGTAGTGTTTAAGAGCCTCGGTACACAGCTCGTGGGCCGCTTCGATGTTCCCCAAAACCCACTCCAGCTTTACTGACTTCATAAACACCTGCAATGGGACAAACACACACTCTGTACATACATTTTTCATCTTAGTCATTACATTAGAACACTCTTACTCTCAGCAACATTCCATTCTGAATAAAATCTTGCAGAAGAAATAGCATTGAACAAATACATTTTTGGTGGCAAGACATCAGAGAACCATTTGAAATGTAACTAATATCATGTTAATGCTGCCAGGTGCAACATCCTGAAGCCTAGCCTGAGTGTTTCTACCTTCAACAACACCACATTGTTACTTTATCTGGCAAGGCAATGCTATGATCTCCTGGAGACAGACAGCACATTGGCAGTTTCCCATCCAGTTGTGAATCTAGCAAGCCTGGGCATGGATGCATGGATAACACACCATTACCTTTCATATAATACTTCCTCCCAAGTCTGAGGTCAGGTCCATCTCACCAATTGCTGCTGTTCTACCTGACCGAGAAGCAACCCCTACACACCTAGCACAGCCAGCAGCTTCCAGATTCACATTTCCCTGATAGTAAATGACTGAGGAAACTGTGTGTGTGTGTGTGTGTGTACTGTATGTTATCTATCCATCTATCCCACTGGGCCACTCTGACAAGACAAATGAGTTTGGAAAATATCCCCCTGGGGCTTTCGTTCTCTTTCACCCGACACTGATGTTGAGGTTGTGCAAACTGGAAGATGGATGACTGTAGGACTCACTCAGATTCAGCTCTTTGTATCCATAGAGGAGTCCTGGCTGACTGTAGGACTCGCTCTGATTCAGCTCTTTGTAACCATAGTGGAGTCCTGGCTGACTGTAGGACTCGCTCTGATTCAGCTCTTTGTATCCATAGAGGAGTCCTGGCTGACTGTAGGACTCGCTCTGATTCAGCTCTTTGTATCCATAGAGGAGTCCTGGCTGACTGTAGGACTCGCTCCGATTCAGCTCTTTGTATCCATAGAGGAGTCCTGGCTGACTGTAGGACTCGCTCTGATTCAGCTCTTTGTATCCATAGAGGAGTCTTGGCTGACTGTAGGACTCGCTCTGATTCAGCTCTTTGTATCCATAGAGGAGTCCTGGCTGACTGTAGGACTCGCTCTGATTCAGCTCTTTGTATCCATAGAGGAGTCCTGGCTGACTGTAGGACTCGCTCCGATTCAGCTCTTTGTATCCATAGAGGAGTCCTGGCTGACTGTAGGACTCGCTCCGATTCAGCTCTTTGTATCCATAGAGGAGTCCTGGCTGACTGTAGGACTCGCTCCGATTCAGCTCTTTGTATCCATAGAGGAGTCCTGGCTGACTGTAGGACTCGCTCCGATTCAGCTCTTTGTATCCATAGAGGAGTCTTGGCTGACTGTAGCACTCGCTCTGATTCAGCTCTTTGTATCCATAGAGGAGTCCTGGCTGACTGTAGGACTCGCTCTGATTCAGCTCTTTGTATCCATAGAGGAGTCCTGGCTGACTGTAGGACTCGCTCTGATTCAGCTCTTTGTATCCATAGAGGAGTCTTGGCTGACTGTAGCACTCGCTCTGATTCAGCTCTTTGTATCCATAGAGGAGTCCTGGCTGACTGTAGGACTCGCTCTGATTCAGCTCTTTGTATCCATAGAGGAGTCCTGGCTGACTGTAGGACTCGCTCTGATTCAGCTCTTTGTATCCATAGAGGAGTCCTGGCTGACTGTAGGACTCGCTCTGATTCAGCTCTTTGTATCCATAGGAGTCTTGGCTGAGGCTAACAGTTAAAGGTTATGGCTACATTTGATCACACTTGTTTTCCCAGAGAATTGTCCTGCGCCGCAGGAAATATAAACTTGTAGTGTAATTTCAAAAGTTTGTAATTTCCACTTAAAAATTGCCCGACTTGATTTTCCCTAACAAAAAATGTATTAACCCCTACAAAAATGTCCATTAATTATAATCCACGTATCTTGTAGCTGCAGGATTATTTTCCTGCGGTGAGAAACTGGTCGAATTAAGACTTGACATCTGTACAGTGGAGCAGCAGGATATTGTCCTCTGTCCCCCCACCTCAACTAAAGTTCCGGTCGAGGCTCACACGTGAACCAGACTCAAGCATCATATTATATATCCTCTATCACACATCCGCTCATTCCCACCCATACACAACCCAGGGTTTCCGTCGCCGGACAACATGACCGGGAAGATTTTAATTCACCGGCCATGACAGAAATCACTTTTAGATTATGGTAATGGATCTTAACAGACCACGGAACTCATGTAATGAAGGAGACAAAACATAATTTTCAAACATTTGTCAAAATGCAATTCGCTGGGAAGATGGCATTCTAACCAGTGCACCTGATAGCAGCGTGACAGAGATGAAAATCTGTAAAAAAAAAATAGAAAGAGGAGGAATCGAAAGATGCAACAACTACGATGGGTTGCTAATATGACTAGGATTGTGCCTTTGGCTTGTGGACAATTAAAGAAAATTGATATGAAAACCAATAGAACAGGAGAGAAATGACATAGCTTTGGGTCCAATAGAACAGGAGAGAAATGACATAGTGGTGGGTCTAATAGAACAGGAGAGAAATGACATAGCTTTGGGTCTAATAGAACAGGAGAGAAATGACATAGTGGTGGGTCCAGTAGAACAGGAGAGAAATGACATAGTGGTGGGTCCAATAGAACAGGAGAGAAATGACATAGTGGTGGGTCCAATAAAACAGGAGATAAATGACATAGTGGTGGGTCTAATAGAACAGGAGAGAAATGACATAGTGGTGGGTCCAGTAGAACAGGAGAGAAATGACATAGTGGTGGGTCCAATAGAAGAGGAGAGAAATGACATAGTGGTGGGTCTAATAGAACAGGAGAGAAATGACATAGTGGTGGGTCTAATAGAACAGGAGAGAAATGACATAGTGGTGGGTCTAATAGAACAGGAGAGAAATGACATAGTGGTGGGTCTAATAGAACAGGAGAGAAATGACATAGTGGTGGGTCTAATAGAACAGGAGAGAAATGACATAGTGGTGGGTCTAATAGAACAGGAGAGAAATGACATAGCTTTGGGTCTAATAGAACAGGAGAGAAATGACATAGTGGTGGGTCCAATAGAACAGGAGAGAAATGACATAGCGGTGGGTCCAACAGAACAGGAGAGAAATGACATAGCGGTGGGTCCAACAGAACAGGAGAGAAATGACATAGTGGTGGGTCCAATAGAACAGGAGAGAAATGACATAGTGGTGGGTCCAATAGAACAGGAGAGAAATGACATAGTGGTGGGTCTAATAGAACAGGAGAGAAATGACATAGTGGTGGGTCTAATAGAACAGGAGAGAAATGACATAGTGGTGGGTCCAATAGAACAGGAGAGAAATGACATAGTGGTGGGTCCAATAGAACAGGAGAGAAATGACATAGTGGTGGGTCCAATAGAACAGGAGATAAATGACATAGTGGTGGGTCCAATAGAACAGAAGAGAAATGACATAGTGGTGGGTCCAACAGAACAGGAGAGAAATGACATAGTGGTGGGTCTAATAGAACAGGAGATAAATTACATAGTGGTGGGTCCAATAGAGAAGTAAATGGAAATAAATTTGCCAAATGTATATAATTACTCCTGTCCATACATAAAATATTGAAAAAACTTCACCAGAAAGCATGACTTGGCCAGAGGAATCAAGGACCATTAGTTTCTTTAAAAATTGCTGTTGATCGTTTCAAATTACAAGCTTGTAGGCCTATGTCTATTTGGGAAGCCTGCGGTGCGAGTGGCAATAGGCCTAGATGATTACTGAGCTGCGGCTGTCAGTGAAAAACATCTAAGCACGCATAGAAACTAAAGTTATTATTGAAATGAAACTGCTCCATGAAAAGGCACATAATGAGAATCTTACCTGGCACACAGTGCACCAAATGGTTTAACATGCGATTGCATTTAGAATTGTTGCGCAATGAACAGGCTTATATAAAAGTGCATGTTTTCCTCCATCAGGAGAAATCCCACTCAAAATAGGCTCTGCTGGGCGCGTATAAAAGTTGTGTTGGATGAATAAGATACATAATGACTAACGAAAAAAGGCCAATTTCATTCCACCAAATTATGCACATTAACCTATACACCGATAAGCATGACGGTCAAATGTATTTCCATCAACTGGTATTTCCATCATTTAATAAAAAGCATTATTTTGCTATGGGATTTTTTTGGGCCGACAACAGTTTTAATCGGCTTTTCATTTGGATTTATTGGTGGAAAAAAGGCAAATGCCGGCTAACGGAAATGCTGCCCCCCCCACCACACTCACCCTGGCAGTAGGAGCACTGCTGCACCACACTCACCCTGGCAGTAGGAGCACTGCTGCACCACACTCACCCTGGCAGTAGGAGCACTGCTGCACCACACTCACCCTGGCAGTAGGAGCACTGCTGCACCACACTCACCCTGGCAGTAGGAGCACTGCTGCACCACACTCACCCTGGCAGTAGGAGCACTGCTGCACCACACTCACCCTGGCAGTAGGAGCACTGCTGCACCACACTCACCCTGGCAGTAGGAGCACTGCTGCACCACACTCACCCTGGCAGTAGGAGCACTGCTGCACCACACCACACTCACCCTGGCAGTAGGAGCACTGCTGCACCACACTCACCCTGGCAGTAGGAGCACTGCTGCACCACACTCACCCTGGCAGTAGGAGCACTGCTGCACCACACTCACCCTGGCAGTAGGAGCACTGCTGCACCACACTCACCCTGGCAGTAGGAGCACTGCTGCACCACACTCACCCTGGCAGTAGGAGCACTGCTGCACCACACTCACCCTGGCAGTAGGAGCACTGCTGCACCACACTCACCCTGGCAGTAGGAGCACTGCTGCACCACACTCACCCTGGCAGTAGGAGCACTGCTGCACCACACTCACCCTGGCAGTAGGAGCACTGCTGCACCACACTCACCCTGGCAGTAGGAGCACTGCTGCACCACACTCACCCTGGCAGTAGGAGCACTGCTGCACCACACTCACCCTGGCAGTAGGAGCACTGCTGCACCACACTCACCCTGGCAGTAGGAGCACTGCTGCACCACACTCACCCTGGCAGTAGGAGCACTGCTGCACCACACTCACCCTGGCAGTAGGAGCACTGCTGCACCACACTCACCCTGGCAGTAGGAGCACTGCTGCACCACACTCACCCTGGCAGTAGGAGCACTGCTGCACCACACTCACCCTGGCAGTAGGAGCACTGCTGCACCACACTCACCCTGGCAGTAGGAGCACTGCTGCACCACACTCACCCTGGCAGTAGGAGCACTGCTGCACCACACTCACCCTGGCAGTAGGAGCACTGCTGCACCACACTCACCCTGGCAGTAGGAGCACTGCTGCACCACACTCACCCTGGCAGTAGGAGCACTGCTGCACCACACTCACCCTGGCAGTAGGAGCACTGCTGCGGGCCTTGGCCAGTAGTCGACGTGCTCTCTCATATTCATTATTCTCAGACTCCAACTTCACAGCAGCCAGCCAGATCTCCTCGCTGTTCGGGTTAGCCTGGACACAGACAGATAGGAGGAAGGGTGTTTTACTTCCACCAAATGTTGGTTTGCACTTTGCTGTGTACCCTGTTGTTATAAAGAAATACTGTTGGAATAAGCATGTTTACTCCAGCTAGCAAGCTCATTGTTCCTCTCTCACCTGGAAGGCCAGAGCCAGGATGCTGCGGGCAGCAGGCACGTCCTCAGCCAGCCACTTAGACTTGGCCCCCATCAGCCATAGCACCTCAGCCTTGGGACAGTGAGCCACTGCCCTCTGCAGCAGCGCCTCCAGAGACTCCCTGAGGGGGAGGGGGGGTGGATAGTGGACAGTGAAGTAAAAGGGTGCATCATGGAGAGATAGAAAGGGAGAGAGAGATGTGGGTAAAGACAGAGGGAGGAGAAAGGAAAGAGAGATTGAATAAGTAATGGTGAGAAAGTGTGAGGACAGGCAGGCTTTGAAACCGTGATTGATCATAACTAACTGTATGGGTTTGGTTAGCTAAGCTAGCAAGTCTGTTTGTTACCAAGGCAACTATTGTCGCTATCTAGTAACCTTGCTAGCTACTTCAGTCGATGTTAAACACATTTCTCCCTGCAAATGAACACATTTCTAGCAGTAAATTTGTTAAATTACTGCCATGGTATAAATTGGATAATCAACTTGGGGCTCTATGCGTTCTCTGGAAAATATTGCAACACCGTGGAAGATTAGTTCCACTTCGCTAATGCGTTGTGGAACACACCTTCCACGTCCCTCATTATTTTCCAGAGAACGCATAGCCCCTCGTTGATTCCTTACTATTTTACATACATTAAATGAATGCAAAGCAACTAATGAAATTGACTGGCTTCTATTGAATCATTTCCCAATGACAACGTGCCACAGTGATGATATCTGCTTAGAAACAATTACAATCAATAGGTACAGGCATTCAATTCAACACACACCTGGTGCCGTGGTTCTTCTCGAAGTAGGCTGCGCGGAGCCACACACTCTTCTTGCTAGGGAACATCTGCAGGGCGTGGGCATAGATGGCACGGGCACACTCCAGAGCCCCATGGGACACACACTGAAATAAAAAGTCATTAGAGATAATGTATCAAACTATGGACATGCCATATGTGTCTAATATAAACGGAGTATCGCGATATTAGATCCAGGGGGATCGCGATATTAGATCCAGGGGGATCGCGATATTAGATCCAGGGGGATCGCGATATTAGATCCAGGGGGATCGCGATATTAGATCCAGGGGGATCGCGATATTAGATCCAGGGGGATAGCGATATTAGATCCAGGGGGATAGCGATATTAGATCCAGGGGGATAGCGATATTAGATCCAGGGGGATAGCAATATTAGATCCAGGGGGATAGCAATATTAGATCCAGGGGGATAGCAATATTAGATCCAGGGGGATAGCAATATTAGATCCAGGGGCATCGCGATATTAGATGATAAGGAATGGGTGAAAGGTCATCATGCTTACACTCTCGGCATCCTCCATCCAGGTGTGTTTACAGTCCTCCTCCTCAATGCCGATGCCAATAACCGCCCGGATCACCGCCTGGCACGTTGCAACGCTGCCAGCTTTATCACATT
The DNA here is from genome assembly GCF_901001165.1 of Salmo trutta. Taxonomy (NCBI): domain Eukaryota; kingdom Metazoa; phylum Chordata; class Actinopteri; order Salmoniformes; family Salmonidae; genus Salmo; species Salmo trutta. The sequence goes on along the minus strand of NC_042986.1, from coordinate 31,657,302 downwards.
CCTCTGCATCCTGGAGAGGAGGGGGGAGAGGCAGAAAGAATGGGTTGAGCGAGGAGAGGACAGAGAGGGGTACGGACAGGAGGGGAAATGAAAAGAATCGGGAGAAAGTTTGAAAGGGAGAGGGGGAGTTGAAAGGAAGGACAGAAGGGAGGGAGGGAGGAGAGAGAGAACCACAGACAAGCCAGTGGAATGCTGGAGCAACTACAGAGTGATTTATGTGAAAACGTCCCCACGTCCTCTAAAAAAACACAACCAGGGATCCTCAACCATTTATAGACGGATTTATGGGCGGCTAGGGCTTCAAACTGTACTGGGGGAAAAACATGACATGATCTCTTTCTTTTGAGTTGAATCAAGCCAGTGTTTGATCTGGCTCTGCAGTGCCAAACCCATATGCTTAATATTATCCCTGTGTACTCCAATATACCTCCCATGCCTGTTCCAGAGAACTGTTGATGGACCACTTCACTTTAGAGCCAAGAAAATAGTAAAAACAAGGAAAAAGAAAACAAAGAAATAAATCCGACAGATAATTGCAATCCAATGCTTGGTTGCACAACAATAAGAGCAAGTTGAACAGAGGTGAAATGCACAGAGGTCAGAAAGACATCAGTCACCTACCTGCAGGAAGTGACACACACACACACCGTGCAAAGTGTTTGAGTGCTCCACTTGTTTTGTGCTGCAGTGATTAAATAAGATGGACGAGAGAGTTGTTCCAAATGACTCTGGCACGCCAGCACCTCTGAAGAGAGGAAGTGACTATAGTATCCTTTTACAGAGTGGAGTCAAGGGCAACACAGGCATGATTTGAGTAAAGGGTGAAGGGACTTGTCAACATTAGACGTTTTGAAAATGATGGAGGTGAAGCGGAAGGCTTTTGGATAATGGCTGCAGGAGACTGTTGTTTATTCAGGACAATAACAGGAGCTGGAAGTGGTTCACATCACTTTGTAGCACACTGGTGTTTCCTGCTCTAAATTCTCACACACTTTCTCCCTCTCACCTGTATCCACTGTTCTCTGTTGATCTCGACCCCATTGGCCCCGAGTGATGTGATGGCTCTGTCAACGATCTTCTCCACCATTTGCGTATTCCCGTTGGCCTCCTCCAGCTTGGCGGCGGTGATCCAGATGTGGCGGTCCGTAGGGATGTTCTCACGGGCCTTGTTCAGGACACGCCTGGCATTCTCATAGGTCTCCAACCGCGCCAGTGCCAGCCACAACTACAGAGGTAGAGGGGGCAGGAAGGTGAGGGAAGGGGGTGCAAAAAAAAAAGTTTATATTTTGGGATGAGCAGTCAGGGTCAGAATGCAGAAGGTAGAGTTGTATGAGACTCGGTCCTTATGAGAACACTGCACAATATCAATGTGTGTACCTCCACGCTAGTGGGACAGCACTCCACAGCTCTGCTCAGCATGATCCTGGCATCCTCTGGCTCCTCCAGTTCCACAGCAGTTTTCCACAGACGAACTGACTTAGACACATTCTCCAGCGCTGTGGGACACAGAGAGAGGAGTTACACCTGTGGTTCACAAACTTTTTTGGCCCGTGAATGAATTGGATAAATGACTAATCCTTTGTTCGTTCAACATGGTGGGATCTTTTTGTCTGTAAAATTAATTATGCGTGAAATGGCAGTGGCAATGAATGCCTTTATGTGCAAATATTGATACAATAACCATCGTATGGAAGTAAAGTTGGGAGTCATGGCATGACATGGTGCATTCGGTCCTCCCACTGCGACTCAGGAACCTTCACAGGGTGGTGAAAACCCACGGTATGACCGGAGGAGGCACAAAGGCCATTTAACGCAACAGTTTTGGTGACAAAACTATCGGTAGAGTAGAAAATGTGACGGATACACATTGAACATTCGATTTTTATTTGGTACATGAAAACTTAAGTTAAAAAGTACATTTTGTGTGCATTGTCATAACGTGACTTTTATCTGCAACAAGTCCGTTTGGTGGAAACACCACTGGTGGGAAAATAAACATTTTCTTCGTGCAGATTTTTTAAGATTCGCATGAAAATTTGTTGCCAGTTAGATGGAAACCTAACTACAGATTATGTTCTTCCCCCCTCATTTTCAAATACGGCGATCCCACATGGGATTTCTGTTAAGTTACAGCCTTCATTTTTCAACAAACTGTAATTTTTGTAGTTACTTAAGTAAATACCTGTAGTCAACTTGTGCAAAACGTTAGGAGATGAAGCAGATTGAGTTCTTCATTTGGTCTGTCACGATTTTACATTATGAACCACCTTAGTTCCCCAGAACAGTTTTGAGCTAGTCACGTGTTTCTTTGTAAATAGCACAATGGGAGAAAGAGTCCAGGTGTGTATTTGGTTTCACTTGGTAGTTAGCGAAGTGGCTGAATTAATAAGGAGACTGGGCATCATATAATGTTAGCTTGCTGACGTGTTTGAGAAGTCAAAGCTCTTTGGATGAATTATCTGCACAGATGTAACTGCTGCCATCTCCATTTCCTTGTGTTTTTTTCTCCCCTCCGTTGTCGGCTCCTGAGGCTTCTACGAGCGATTCCACAGACACAGCGTGTACACCTGCTGCTCCAGAGCCCTTCTTCCTTCAGACAAGCCTGTCAAAACGTCTTTCTCTTATTAACATTTACTTATAAATGTCCAAACTTCAAACTCACAAAACTATATTCGGTAGCTACAACGTATACTTGAATAACTATGAGCTGGATTGCCTGTCTTCGCAATGAGTTTATTTTCATTTGTGCTCGTTAGCATATTTAGCTAGCAGCCACTATACGCCATTACCTGTTCTAATTTGGTAATAGACGCCCTGGTAATAGACGCCCAATGTTTCTTTTTTTGCATTTTTAGTGCCCCCTTGTGTACTAAGACGGTAATACCGTAAATCCCGACGACGTGACGATATGAAAACCTGGATATTGTCCAACCCTAAAACACAAACATTTCTGCAAAAACATTTCATAATGTAATCACGGCAATTATCATTTTAATATCAACATATTGCCTCAATCTTCTAGGCACACTGATGGATAAATAGATAAGTGTTTTTTATTTCTATGGTGAAATACAGACATGGGCAGCCCAGATATGTAGGGGCTGAACACTTTCAAAGGAAGCAAAACATCCAGTCTCTCAAAGAAGTATGCTGCTGGGAACAGCACTGTGTGTTATAGAGCAGTGGTCTCACCATGACAGAGTGTAAATAGAGGCTGTGTCATGACTAGAAGTGTCCATTGGGATAAGAAACAAGGTTCAAGGTTGGGTTCAAACGGAGCCATGGCCTGTTGAACGTTTTATTTCCCTTCTCTCAGTCTTTCCTTTCATCACTAGTCCAAGCTCAATAGTCTCAATAGCAGACACTTAAGCCTTGTTCACACCGCAGGCCTTAATGATTACATCAGTTTTGTTTTTCAAATCTGTTTTTAAATACTGACTGACCAATAGAGCCCGGCCGATATGGGATTTTTGGATCCAATTCCAATTTTAGAATGGAAATATTCACCGATAACTGATATACAGTGCATTTGGAAAGTATTTAGACCCCTTGACTTTTTCCACTTTGTACGTTACAGCCTCATTCTAAAATAGATTAAATAAAACTGTTTCCTCATCAATCTACACACAATACCCCATAAAGACAAAGTGAACATAGATTTTTTTGAATTTTTAGCAAATGTATAAAAAATTCTAAACAGAAATACCTTATTTACACAAGTATTCAGACCCTTTGTTATGAGACTTGAAATTGAGCTCAGGTGCATCCTGTTTCCATTGATCACCCTTGAGACGTTTCTACAACTTGACTGAAGCCCAACAGTGGTAAATTCAATTTATCGGACATGATTTGGAAAGGCACACACCCGTCAGTGCATAACAGAGCCATGATGTTGAAGGAATTTACCGTAGAACTCCGAGACAGGATTGTGTCGAGGCACAGATCTGGGGAAAGGTACCCAAAAAATTCTGCAGCATTGAACGTCCCTAAGAACACAGTGGCCTCAATCATTCTTAAATGGAAGAAGTTTGGAACCACCAAGACTCTTCCTAGAGCCGGCCGCTCAGCTAAACTGAGCAACCGAGGTCGTATTGCCGCATTGTATCATGTATTTGGATATTTCTGTTAGGGAACACTACCCGGTGAAGTGCGCGTGTGCAATAACTCAATTCGCCCTTGCACTCCTAAAGAATGCAGTTTTTTTTTTACTTTGGCAAAGTCTACAAACTTAGTCTACCGTAAATTCCGGACTATAAGCCGCAACTTTTTTCCCAGGATTTGAACCTCGCAGCTTAAACAATGACGCGGCTAATATATGGATTTTTCCCGCTTTCAATTTATTTTTTAAATATTTTTTTTAAAACACATTCTGTGACGTGCTCAGTTTTTGGCGGCATGAAGCTTTCATTAGACCAATGAAATTGCAGAACGGGTTAAGGTCAAACAACTTTTTTGTTTGCTGTTTAGATTAAATCGAGCGCTCTCAAACTTCCCATCATTCTGATTACGGTAGTCATTTTGTCACCCTCATCATGGCAAAGACATGCATATGATGCAGCTTTCAAGTTGAAGGCGATTGATCTGGCTGTTGGAAAAGGAAATAGAGCTGCTGCACGGGAGCTTGGTCTTAATGAGTCGATGATAAGACGTTGGAAACAGCAGCGTGAGGAATTGACTCAGTGCAAAAAGACAACTAAAGCTTACTGTTAATTTTTTATTTTTTGTTACAAGCCGTGTTTCGTTAAAGCCTATTTATTTTTGTTACAAGCCGTGTTTCGTTAAAGCCTGTGTAAAGTTCATTTGTTTCAATGTACCTACCGGTAGGCACCTGCGGCTTATAGACATGTGCGGCTTATTTATGTTCAAAATAATATTTTTTTTTTAATTCACTGGGTGCGACTTATATTCAGGTGCGCTTAATAGTCCGGAAATTACGGTACTCTTTTTGTAACAGATTCTAGTTTTGGAAACAGAAAACTGTATTGAGACCAAATGTTTAAATCGATGAGAAAATTAGCAAAATATTGGCAAAAATTCATCTTGCTCCATCTTCTCCGACTGCCAGCCACTGGGTTTCCTCTCATCACCATATTTGGTATTGCGTGGAAACGCCAACCAGATGCTTCACATTTATACATCTGGTGAAATATCTTGCTCATTGTTCTATCTGTGGTTGGGGTTTAGAGTAGGGACATCCCAAGGATCCCTCAGTGGACATCATCAAGTCCTCTCACACAGCTAGTTAGCTGGATAGCTTGCACTCGTCATGGAAATGGCGATTGGCAAAATGTGAATTAGGACCAGTCCCTACCAAGTGACAGTGACATGTTTTTTTGTGTCTCTGAAAACATTTGAATGATAGAGCTTGAGGAATACCCTTACTAAAGAGCACATATAACACAACAGATTTCCCTGGCTTCACTAAAAAGCTATAACATTACCACAACTTTGAAGTTCGCACAGCACTTACTTTACATTTGGGCATTGCATCCATTGTTTGTCACGACACCCTACCATGACACTTTACGTAAACGGCCTGTGTGCATTTTATTGAGCTGGCAAGCTTCTATCCACTCAGCACTCACGGTAGAAGCAGTAAGACTAAGAGTTAGTTCACTCTCATCTCAGACTGGTGTGGATGCGTTGGCCCGATTGGTAGTGTCCAGTCTTACTGTAGCGTGCCAAGGCAAGATAGGCTTAAAGCAATGAGGGACAAATAACGAAATGTACAAAAAGTCAAATTCTTTCAAGAACAGCTTTTATGACGAGCGTTTTCTTTGCATCTTATATTGGTCCTTTTCAATGGATTAAAAAACAGCACGAAATATCGGCCAATAATATTGGTGAACCGATAAATCGGTCGGGCTCTACTGTCCAGAGAACAGGTTACAAGTGAACAAATCGGATGTGTGTGTGTTCAGGCAGAAGTCATCTGCTGACAATACTACACTAATTGTCATAGTAATGACGGGTGTGGCGCAGTGGTGTAGGCAGATAACTTCCTATCATTCAAAAGTTAGGTAGAAATCTAAGGTGACAACAATGCCTACCATTGGCTGTTCAGACTCCAAGAAAAATAACAGATTCAAATTGGATATGCAAAAAAACTTGATTTGAGTCACTTCAAACTGTCAATGTGAACAAGGCTTTACAGGTCTCAACAAGAACTGGTTTGCACCATTGTAGCTTTGACAGGACACAAACATCTCACCCTTCCTGAGGACGCGTTTCTTGGCCCTGACGTCAGTCTCCAGCTCGGCTGCTCTGATGTAGATGCGGACAGACCCGGGGAGGTGACGCACCGCCTGGGCCACTACTGCCTTGGCAGTGTCCCCTGGCTGCAGCCTGGCGGCCTCCAGCCACACATCCTCACTCTGGGGACAAAACATACCCATTCATCTCACACACATTGCCTGGTTTCACCACTGCCTTGGCTGAGTCACCAGGCTGTAGACTAGCAGTCACATCCATCAATCATTATCACCAATGAGGTGAAGTTTTGGAGCATTATCATTAGTCTGCAGTAATGTGCAGATTACAGCCAGAGACACCTCTAGACTAGACCTATCTATCATCTAATACAGGGTAATTAGGCCAGCCCATTTTTAATGTCTGGAACTCTAAGCAGGCCAGCACAGACACTGACTGGTGGAGAAATTGAACACCTAATTTAAAACCTAAAAAGTGAGCACACAAATATACAGATAAGCATCATGGGAAGCAAGAAGTGTATTTTGAAAAGATACTTTACAGTTTGTGTACGTTACCTTGGGACACATCTCAGTGCCCTTCATGATGAGGTTCCGGGCCACCTGTAGTTTCCCTGTGACCTCCTCTAGCCTGGCCGAAGCAATCCAGGCAGGAGGGTGGTGGGGGTTGGTCTCCCTCACTGACTTCAGCAGCAGACGGGCCTTCTTAATGTCACTGCACATTCACAAGAAGACAGTCAACAACACAGCCAAAAATATAGATCAGCAACAAATGTGTGTTCGTAGTTAAGTTTATTCTCTGGGCCACTCACCTGATGTCTCCTCCATGCGTGGGGATCATAGAGTTTAGGTCAGTGAGATAACCTTTAGGGTCCACCACCGTCTGTCCACTCACAGAGTCAGACACCTGAGAGGAGAGAGATGGAGATCAGCACAAATATACAAGACAGGAAGTTATACTGGGGACCACATGCTTACTGGAGACTTGATACCATCTGACCAGTCCCTTCCATAACATATACAGTGAGCTCAAAAACTAATTGGGACAGAGACACATTTTTTGTTGTTTTGGCTCTGTACTCCAGCACATTAGATTTGAAATGATAAAATGAATATGAGGTTAGTGCAGACTGTCAGCTTTAATTTCAGGGTATTTTCATCCATATCGGGTGAACCGTTTAGAAATTACAGCACTTTATGTACATAGTTTTGGGGCGGCAGGTAGCCTAGTGGTTAGAGCGTTGGGTCAGTAACCGAAAGGCTGCTAGATCGAATCCCCGAGCTGACAAGATAAACATCTGTCATTCTGCCCCTGAACAAGGCAGTTAACTTCTCTAGGGTAGGGGGCAGTATTTTCACAGCCGGATGAAAAACGTACCCAAATTAAACGGCCTACTACTCGGTCCCAGGAACTAGAATATGCATATTATTAGTAGATTTGGATAGAAAACACACTGAAGTTTCTAAAACTGTTTGAATGATGTCTGTGAGTATAACAGAACTCATATGGCAGGCAAAAACCTGAGAAAAATCTAACCAGGAAGTGGGAATTCTGGCGCTTGTAGTCCTTTCAAGTCATTGCCTATCGAACACACAGTGACTTAGGGTTCATTTTGCACTTCCTAAGGCTTCCACTAGATGTCAAAAGTTGTTTATGATGAGGCGTCTATGATGAACAGAGAGCGAACAGAGGAAGTTGGAAGTTGTTGACTCAGTAAAGTACTGCCGTTCATTGGCGCGCTTTCACGCGAGAGTTAGCTGTGTTCCAAAACGTTTTTCAAGACATTGCAATAGTCCGGTTGGAATATTATTGAAGTTCTAAGTGAAAAAGGCCCTAAAGATTGATGCTATACAACGTTTGACATGTTTGAACGAACGTAAATATAACTTTTTTGGACTTTTCGCCGTGACATTTTCCGCGCGCTTCCTACACTTGGAGTAGTTAACTGAACGCGCTAACAACAAGGAGTTATTTGGACATAAATGATGGACTTTATCGAACAAAACAACATTTATTGTGGACCTGGGATTCCTGGAAGTGCCTTTTGATGAAGATCATCAAAGGTAAGTGAATATTTCTAATGCTATTTATGATTTTAGATGACTCCAAAATGGCGGGTATCTGTATTGCCTAGTGTATTTTTCTGAGCGCAGTACTGAGATTATTACAAAGTGTGCTTTCCTCGTGAAGCTTTTTTGAAATCTGTCGCTGCGTTTGCATAAAGGAGATGTTCATCTATAATTCTTTGAATAACAGTTTAATATTTTATCAACGTTTATGATGAGTATTTTTGTAAATTGTTGTGCTGATTCACCGGGAGTATTGGAGGCAAAATATTTTCTGAACATCACGCGCCAATGTAAAATGGGGTTTATGGATATAAATATGAACTTGATCGAACAAATGCATGTATTGTGTAACATGATGTCCTAGGAGTGTCATCTGATGAAGATCGTCAAAGGTTAGTGCATAATTTTAGCTGGTTTTCTGTTTTTTGTGACGCCTGTCCTTGCTAGGAAAATGGCTGTGTGCTTTTTCTTGTGTTGGAACTGTCCTAATATAATCTAACTTTATGCTTTCGCCGTAAAGCCTTTTTGAAATCAGACAATGTGGTTACATTAAGGAGACGTGTACCTTTAAAATGGTGTAAAATAGTCGTATGTTTGAGAACTTTGAATAATGACATTTTGTGGTTTTGAATTTGGCGCTCTGATTTTTCACTGGCTGTTGAATAGTGTGAACCGTGGGTGGGACGGTAGCGTTCCACCTGCCCAAGAGAGGTTAACCCACAGTTCCTAGGCCATCATTGTAAATAAGAATTTGTTCGTAACTGACTTGCCTAGTTAAATAAAGGTTAAATAAATAAATACCCCCCCCCCCCCCATTTTGGGGGATCAAAAGTATTCTGACAAATTCACTGATATGTGTATTAAAGAAGTCAACATTTTTGTATTTGGTCCCATATTCCTACACATTTGTTGGATGCATTTGCTGTTTGTGTTTCAGATGATTGTGTACAATATAAATGTATAGCAAATAATGTATTGTGACATTTTGGAGTCATTTATTGTAAATAAAAGTATAATGTTTCTTAACACTTCTACATTAATGTGGATGTTACCATGATTACAGGTAGTCCTGAATTAATCATGAATAATGATCAGTGAGAATGTTAGATGCACAAATATCATACCACCAAAACATGTTAACCTCTCCCTATTACAATAACATGGGAGGGTAGCATTTCTGGTGGGGTATGATACATTATTTACCATTGATTTCTATTAGGCACAAAATCATCTCAAACACAACCAAAACAAACAGCAAATGCATCCAATCTTGTAATCATTGCGTGCTAGGATAATGGCACCAAATACTAAAAACTTTTACTACATATTTGAATTTGACCCAATACTTTTGTACTATGTTCACATTATATTTTACATGAACATTTTAGTCATTTACCAGAAGCTCTTATCCAGAGAGACTCACAGGAGCAATTAGAGTTAAGCGTCTTCCTCAAGGGCACAGACTGATTTTACACCTAGTCTGCTCGGGTATTCGAACCAGCGACCTTCCGGTTACTGGCCCAACGCTCTAAACCACTAGGCTACCTGAAACCTGATAAAGATGAAAACACCCTAAAATGAAAGCTGACAGTCTGCACTTTAACCTCATAATCACTGTATCATTTCAAATCCACAGTGCTGGAGTACAGAGACAAAGAGAAAAAGTATTATAATAACTGTCCTAATACTTTTGGAGCACATGTAGGTTGGGGAATAACAGTCAAACTAGACACAAGCTTTTAAGTCAGTAGGACTAAAGTGGTGCATTACCTGGCTGAGCCTCATGTCCATCAGTGTGTTCCTGGCCTGGCCGATTTTCCTCATGTCCAGTTCTCCTGTCCCAGGGGTCATCAGGCCAGGGGTCATCCCCCCAGGGTACGGGCTTTCCAGACCACCAGGGAGGTTCAACTGGAGACGGAACAAACACAAATAAGTGTCTGGATGAGAACCAGTAGACTAGAAATACTTTTTGGCATAGGTAGGATTAGGGCTGTGGCAGTCATGACATTTTGTCAGCTGGCTATTGTCATGCAGAAGACTGCCGGTGTCAAGGTAATTGTTGACCGTTAATTAACAAACAAGTTTCGCATCTCCAGGCATACAAGACTCTGATGCGCGCCTTTGGAACCTCTACATGTAAAATAGTCTAATAATTTACACTGGGTTACAAGTAAGGGATTACAAAAACGGTAACTGTAATCTGTTACTTACCAGCAAAATTATTTTTTGTAATCAGATTACAGATACTTTAGAAAAAACAGATGATTATTTTGAGGATTACTTTTAAATTCAGAAAGGAAGTTTGTGGGGGAAAAAATCTTTGACACTTCTGTTTTCTCAATGACATTCAAATCAGCATTGAAAAAAGGATCAAGTTTAAATTTGTTCCACCTGAGCGAGTCTGACCACAAGTCAGAGACCACTATGATGACACACCAAATGTGTTTTATGGATCGTGGGAAAAGAGCAGGAATAGGTTTTTGTAGGCTACAGTCCAAGCTATGGTCTTCCAATGGTGTGACTACTGTCAGCATCCAAAGATTATCCAACTTGAATAAACACTTGGAGGTAAGGATGACAGTAGTGGTGTAGTCTACAGCGATATGGATATCACTTATTATTGATATCTACATAGCGCATAGATTTTTTTCCCCCCACCTTTATTTAACCAGGTAGGCCAGTTGAGAACAAGTTCTCATTTACATCTGCGACCTGGCCAAGATCAAGTAAAGCAGTGCGACACAAAAAACAGAGTTACACATGGAATAAACAAACGTAGTCAATAACACAATAGAAAAATGTATGTACAGTGTGTGCAAATGTAGTAAGATTAGGGAGGTAAGGCAATAAAATGGCCATAGGGGCGAAATAATTACAATTTAGCATTAACACTGGAGTGATAGATGTGCAAGTAGAGATACTGAGTGCAAAAGAGCAAAAATAAATAACAATATGGGGATGAGGTAGTGGGGTGGGCTATTTACAGATGGGCTATGTACCGGTGCAGTGATCGGTAAGCTGCTCTGACAGCTGATGCTTAAAGCTAGTGAGGGAGATAAGTCTCCAGTGATTTTTGCCATTCATTCCAGTCATTGGCAGCAGAGAACTGGAAGGAAAGGCGGCCAAAAGAGGAGTTGGCTTTGGGGGGTGACCAGTGAAATATACCTGCTGGAGCACGTGCTACGAGTGGGTGTTACTATGGTGACCAGTGAGCTGAGATAAAGCGGTGCATTACCAAGCAAAGACTTATAGATAACCTGGAGCCAGTGGGTTTGGAGAGGAATATGAAGCGAGGGCCAGCCAACGAGAGCATACATGTCACAGTGGTGGGTAGTATATGGGGCTTTGGCGTCAAAACGGATGGCACTGTGGTAGACTTCATCTAATTTGCTGAGTAGAGTGTTGGAGCCGATTTTGTAAATTACATCACCGAAGTCAAGGATCGGCAGGATAATCAGTTTTACGAAGGTATGTTTAGCAGCATGAGTGAGAGGCTTTGTTGCGAAATAGGAAGCCGATTCTAGATTTAATTTTGGATTAGAGATGCTTAATGTGAGTCTGGAAGGAGAGTTTGCAGTCTAGCCAGGCACCTATGTATTTATAGTTGTCCACATATTCTAAGTCAGAACTGTCCAGAGTAGTGATGCTAGTCAGGCGGGCGGGTGCGGGCAGCGATTGGTTGAAGAGCATGCATTTAGTTTTACTAGCATTTAAGAGCAGTTGGAGGCCACGGAAGGAGAGTTGTATGGCATTGAAGCTCGTCTGGAGGTTTGTTAACAGTGTCCAAAGGGCCAGAAGTATACAGAATGGTGTCGTCTGCATAGGAGGTGGATCAGAGACTCACCAGCAGCAAGAGCGACATCATTGACTGTGTACAGAGAAGAGAGTCGGCCGGAGAATTGAACCCTGTGGCACCCCCATAGAGATTGCCAGAGGTCCGGACAACAGGCCTCCGATTTGACACACTGAACTCTGAGAAGTCGTTGGTGAACCAGGCGAGGCAGTCATTTGAGAAACCAAGGGTGTTGAGTCTGCCGATAAAAATGCAGTGATAGAGTCGAAAGCCTCTGTGATTCACACTGCTGCTCTCGCATTTAGCTATTTGCACCTCACGGATTGTGGTTGTTGTGGATGAATGTTCACAAATCTAAATGTGTTTTCGAACCCAATAATGGTTGAATTCAAGAAATTTAAGCTGCCTATCAACCATTGTTTTTGAAACCAGTGGACAGCCAGTGAAAAATGCCCTTTTGCAAGAGCTGCATAGTGCGGATCCCAGCCTATGGAATAAGTGTGGGGCTTTTATTGCTCAATCTAATTCATGCTGATAAAAAAGTCCATAAGCCTTATGGACATGCTCAAACTTGCACACTTTTGATTGACCCTTTTAAGTCTATCTGTAGTTGCTACATCAATTTTGGGACTTATATATACACTGCTCAAAAAAATAAAGGGAACACTTAAACAACACAATGTAACTCCAAGTCAATCACACTTCTGTGAAATCAAACTGTCCACTTAGGAAGCAACACTGATTGACAAATTTCACATGCTGTTGTGCAAATGGAATCGACAACAGGTGGAAATTATAGGCAATTAGCAAGACACCCCCAATAAAGGAGTGGTTCTGCAGGTGGGGACCACAGACCACTTCTCAGTTCCTATGCTTCCTGGCTGATGTTTTGGTCACTTTTGAATACTGGCGGTGCTTTCACTCTAGTGGTAGCATGAGACGGAGTCTACAACCCACACAAGTGGCTCAGGTAGTGCAGCTCATCCAGGATGGCACATCAATGCGAGCTGTGGCAAGAAGGTTTGCTGTGTCTATCAGCGTAGTGTCCAGAGCATGGAGGCGCTACCAGGAGACAGGCCAGTACATCAGGAGACGTGGAGGAGGCCGTAGGAGGGCAACAACCCAGCAGCAGGACCGCTACCTCCGCCTTTGTGCAAGGAGGAGCAGGAGGAGCACTGCCAGAGCCCTGCAAAATGACCTCCAGCAGGCCACAAATGTGCATGTGTCTGCTCAAACGGTCAGAAACAGACTCCATGAGGGTGGTATGAGGGCCCGACGTCCACAGGTGGGGGTTGTGCTTACAGCCCAACACCGTGCAGGACGTTTGGCATTTGCCAGAGAACACCAAGATTGGCAAATTCGCCACTGGCGCCCTGTGCTCTGCACAGATGAAAGCAGGTTCACACTGAGCACATGTGACAGAGTCTGGAGACGCCGTGGAGAATGTTCTGCTGCCTGCAACATCCTCCAGCATGACCGGTTTGGCGGTGGGTCAGTCATGGTGAGGGGTGGCATTTCTTTGGGGGGACGCACAGCCCTCCATGTGCTCGCCAGAGGTAGCCTGACTGCCATTAGGTACCGAGATGAGATCCTCAGACCCCTTGTGAGACCATATGCTGGTGCGGTTGGCCCTGGGTTCCTCCTAATGCAAGACAATGCTAGACCTCATGTGGCTGGAGTGTGTCAGCAGTTCCTGCAAGAGGAAGGTATTGATGCTATGGACTGGCCCGCCCATTCCCCAGACCTGAATCCAATTGAGCACATCTGGGACATCATGTCTCGCTCCATCCACCAACGCCACGTTGCACCACAGACTGTCCAGGAGTTGGCGGATGCTTTAGTCCAGGTCTGGGAGGAGATCCCTCAGGAGACCATCCGCCACCTCATCAGGAGCATGCCCAGGTGTTGTAGGGAGGTCATACAGGCATGTGGAGGCCACACGTGCCTGTATGAGCCTCATTTTGACTTGTTTTAAGGACATTACATCCAAGTTGGATTAGCCTGTAGTGTGGTTTTCCACTTTAATTTTGAGTGTGACTCCAAATCCAGACCTCCATGGGTTGATAAATTCGATTTCCATTGATTACTTGTGTGATTTTGTTGTCAGCACATTCAACTATGTAAAGAAAAAAGTATTTAATAAGATTTTCATTCATTCAGATCTAGGATGTGTTATTTTAGTGTTCCCTTTATTTTTTTGAGCAGTATATATATATATATATAAAATTGTGATATCATGGATGGTCAGTCCTTGCATACATAGCTCTGTCTATTTATCTGAGAGTGGTTACATTTCTACAGGCCCATCCCTCAGCTTTTTACCTAAGAAGAGGCAGGGCAAACGTTTTGTTATTGTTTCATCTGTGGATTTCAAATCAAACTTTATTTGTCACATGTAGACTTTACCGTGAAATGCTTACTTATAAGCCCTTAACCAACAGCAGAGTTCAAGAAGAGTTAAGAAAATATTTACCAAGTAAACTAAAATGAAAAGTAATAATAAAAAGTAACACAATAAGAATAACGAGACTATATACAGGGGGCACCAGTACAGTCAGTGTGCGGGGCTACAGGTTAGTTGAGGTCATTTGTACATGTAGGGGGGTGAAGTGACTATGCATAGATAATAAACAGAGAGTAGCAGCAGTGTACAAAAGGGTGGGGGACAATGTAAATTGTCCGGTGGCGATTTTATTAATTGAAGCTGTTGAGGAGCCTTTTGGTCCTAGACTTGGCGCTCCGGTACCACTTGCCGTGCAGTAGCAGAGAAAACAGTCTATAACTTGGGTGACTGGAGTCTCAGACAATTTTATGGGCTTTCCTCTGACACAGCCTATTATATAGGTCCTGGATGGCAGGAAGCTTGGCCCCAGTGATGTACTGGGCCGTTCACACTACCCTCTGTCGCGCCTTACGATCAGATGCCGAACAGTTGCCATACCAGGCGGTGATGTAACCCTTCAGGATGCTTTCAATGGTGAACCTGTAGAACCTTTTGAGGTCTCCTGAGGAGGAAAAGGTTTTGTCGTGCCCTCTTCACAACTGTCTTGGTATGTTTGGACCATGAAAGATAGTTGGCGATGTGGACATCAAGGAACTTGAAACTCTCGACCCACTCCACTACAGCCCCGTCGATGTTAATCAATCAATCAATCAATCAAATGTATTCATAAAGCCCTTCTTACATCAGCTGATGTTACAAAGTGCTGTACAGAAACCCAGCCTAAAACCCCAAACAGCAAGCAATGCAGGTGTAGAAGCACGGTGGCTAGGAAAATCTCCCTAGAAAGGCCAGAACCAAGGAAGAAACCTAGAGAGGAACCAGGCTATGAGGGGTGGCCAGAGATTATAACAGAACATGGCCAAGATGTTCAAATGTTCATAGATGACCAGTAGGGTCAAATAATAATAATCACAGTGGTTGTCGAGGGTGCAACAGGTCAGCACCTCAGGAGTAAATGTCAGCTGGCTTTTCATAGCCGATCCTTCAGAGTATCTCTACCGCTCCTGCTGTCTCTAGAGAGTTGAAAAAAGCAGGTCTGGGACAGGTAGCACGTCCGATGAACAGGTCAGGGTTCCATAGCCGCAGGCAGAACAGTTGAAACTGGAGCAGCAGCCCGACCAGGTGGACTGGGGACAGCAAGGAGTCATCAGGCCAGGTAGTCCTGAGGCATGGTCCTAGGGCTCCTGTTCGGCCCGCCTTTTCCTGTAGTCCATGATCAGCTCCTTTGCCTTGCTCACATTGAGGGAGAGGTTGTGGTCCTGGCACCACACTGCCAGTTCTCTGACCTCCTCCCTATAGGCCGTCTCATCACTGTCAGTGATCAGGCCTACCACTGCTGTGTCATCAGCAAACTTAATGGTGGTGTTGGCGTCATGTTTGGCCACACAGTCGTGGGTAAAAAGGAAATACAGGAGGGGACTAAGTACACACCCCTGAGGGGCCCCAGTGTTATGGATCAGCGTGGCAGACGTGTTGTTGCCTACACTTACCACCTGGGGGCAGCCTGTCAGGAAGTCCAGGATCCAGTTGCAGAGGGTGGTGTTTAGTCCCAGAGTCCTTAGCTTAGTGATGAGCTTTGTGGGCACTATGGTGTTGAACGCTGAGCTGAGTCAATGAACAGCATTCTCACATAGGTGTTCCCTTTGTGCAGGTAAGAAAGGGCAGTGTGGAGTGCGATTGAGATTGCGTCATCTGTGGATCTGTTGGGGCGGTATGGGAATTGGAGTGGGTCTAGGGTGTCCGGGAGGATGCTGTTGATGTGAGCCATGACCAGCGTTTCAAAGCACTTCATGTCAACCAACTTGAGTGCCACTGGGCGGTAATCATTTAGACAGGTTACCTTCGCTTCCGCACATGCTTTGAGTACATGTCCTGTTAATCCGTCTGGCCCAGCAGCTTTGTGAATGTTGACCTCTTTAAAGGTTTTGTTCACATGGGCTACCTAGAGCGTTATCACACAGTCATCCAGAACAGCTGGTGCTCTCATGCATGCTTCAGTGTTGCTTGCCTCGAAGCGAGCATAGGATTTGCCCTTTAAACATTGGCATATTATCAAGATATCAGTGTCCCCAACAAAAAGGTAAACAATAGGCCTATAACAAATGCAGCATATGGCATTTATTTTCCACATGTAAACAGCACTTTTCAGTAGTGCTCAAAGCATGCCATTCCATGAGCGCAGCATTTATTTTTCAACTCGAATCAATGACCCCAATCCGTCCTCCGTGACAACAAAATAATAAACAACGGAGTAGGGCTGGCTAATAAGTCCTTAGTTTTGGGGTCATGCGCAGGTAAAACAATTTGGCTAATCTATACGGCCAGTCAGTCCAATAAATGTTATACCCCTTGATCTTCAAGAATAGGACTTGGAAATATGGAATTCTGATACACTTTGGTTTTTAATGTAAAGATATCATTTAATGGTATTATATGTAGTAGAACGCGATGGGTTAGAAGAAGCCTACATAACCAACCCATAAAGTAAAATTAAACATCCATACATGGCCAGCAATGTAAACTTTAACATTGATTTATCCTGCAATAGTTCAATTGGTAACATACATTTTTGACTTCTTCTAATGCCTCTTAAGGGGAAAGTAATCTAAAGGTAACTGAATGTAATCAGATTACATTACTGAGTTTGGGTAATCCAAAAGTTACTTTACAGATTACAATTTTAGACAACTGTTACGGATTATATTTGTAAAGTAACCTACCCAACCCTGAATATACACCCTCACAATAAATCCATTCTTTATTTTAGTCAGGTCTAAAGAAACATTATGATATGAAGAAAATGTATTTCAGAAGAACAGAATATGAGTTGGCCTACTGTATGTTAGTTATATGGCTATGCTCCATGTCATAGGCTGTAGGCTTGTTCATTTAGCTGGCAAGATATGCCTATAAATCCTGTGCCATTATTTTATAGTAAGTGTAAAAGTGATAATTTGAAATAACTAAATATGCTGGATTTAGTTATTTGTGAACCTTAGTTGTGAATGATACAAACCTTAGAATGTCTTAGAAATCAGAACAGATATGGGCTGCATGGTGGGACTATAGGGTATTGATGATTTGAGAAAGTAGCAAAAAAAGATTTGAGCTCTGTTTCTTGCCTCAGGCTGCACAGCTGTTCTCTCATCAAGTGATCATATTTTCACCCATCAGACTATTCTCAATTAAAATCAAGTCTTTACTAATATGTCAAATTTGTTTCGATTTAGAATGTCCCATTATCAAATGGACAGGGGAAAAAGACGGGATTTTCCACCCAAACTCTGTATGCCATGGGCTCTCCAAACTTGATCCTGCAGCTAGCAAGTGCTTCATTTGGGAAACTAAGTGGAATCTGTTCAGGAACATCGATAGTAACATGTTTTCACAACAAAACATTTCACTAAACTGTTGAGAGCCCGTCTGCGCGCTCAAGAAAGGAATACAAGGGGAGAGAGAGGAGATGGAAACGCATGGTGGTGAGATATTCTGTATAGCTAAAAGTAATGTGTCACCATTTAATTATGAAAATATAAAAAAAATGCCCTATTACTAGGCTATTCTAAACCAAATACAAATTGCCTAATTGTAGGCTAACTGTAAGCCGCCTTGCATAATCAATGAACCAGCAGCATCGCCCAGGACTATACTTTCTCTCCCAGACTCATGGATAGACATTTTGGAGTGTAAGGTAACCAGTCCATCCAGTATGCATAATAATACAGTCCACACTCAAAGGCTAGACCAATTATGTACCAAAGACATCTTAGATCAGTTTTGTTTGATGTTTTCTTGCCATGTGTAATATGTGGAAGGCTACATATTGTATAAGGGCACGATCATTTGAATGTAGTGGGGGGGCTTGGACACATAAGACCATGCATAAGCTCTAACAGTATGGGTGTTTTGAATTAATCATCACCTTAGAAAGCATTTACGTTGGTGTCAGAGTGGTTAGAGGGACAAGAGCCCTGAGCACCAGGCCATTAGGACCTGATGGAGGGACAAGAGCCCTGAGCACCAGGCCATTAGGACCTGATGGAGGGACAATAGAGCCCTGAGCACCAGGCCATTAGGACCTGATGGAGGGACAATAGAGCCCTGAGCACCAGGCCATTAGGACCTGATGGAGGGACAATAGAGCCCTGAGCACCAGGCCATTAGGACCTGATGGAGGGACAAGAGCCCTGAGCACCAGGCCATTAGGACCTTATGGAGGGACAATAGAGCCCTGAGCACCAGGCCATTAGGACCTGATGGAGGGACAAGAGCCCTGAGTACCAGGCCATTAGGACCTGATGGAGGGACAATAGAGCCCTGAGTACCAGGCCATTAGGACCTGATGGAGGGACAATAGAGCCCTGAGTACCAGGCCATCAGGACCCGATGATCGTTAGCCAGTTGGGTACTACCGAAGCATGTCAAGAGTGCATATGAGAAGATTACCGCAACTCAACAGTCACATGGAATTTTACTGCGGTCATGACTCATGACTGCCGGTGTGGCAGTAATACAGTCACCCCAACAGCCCTAGGTAGGATTTGGAGAATGTTTCAGTGGCAGAAGTTGACTCCTACAGGCACATAATGAAACTGCAACATATGACAAAACAGAGAGAGTGTGGTATGAGAGTATGGTGATGCATGACCCTTAGAAGTTGGTGAGTATGCTTGAGTGTGTGTCTGCTTCTGTGCATGTAACGTTACTAACCCCCTGCAGTGGGTCCACAGTGGTGTGCTTGTCTCCTGTGGTCAAGTGTTTGGAGAAGAAGCTGTCTGGTACAGGGGTGAGTTTCTCATAGCGCGGGTTCCTCTGGCGCTTGTTCCTGGCATCGCCAACCTCCGGGATACTCAGCCACTCCTCATCTGACATTCCTGACAGCTTCCTCTACACACAGAGACCAAGAGCCAGAGAGAGAGAAAGGGAGAGAGAATGAAGAGTAGAATAGACGTATTGGTTTCAATGTCATATCCATTAAGAAACGGAAAATGTGTCTTTGGCAGATTTAAAAGGTAGGACTGCTCGGAGACAGTACAGGAGAGTCGACTCTGTTGCCATGAGAACACAGTGCCCAACCTTGAGGTCAGAGAACTGCTGCTGGATCTTGGGGCGCTCCATACGGTACTTCTCTATCTCATCCTTCTCCCTCAGCTCCCTGGGGACCACACAGGACAGACTGGGTTAACACAACAGAGCAGTAACACGCACACACACACCCACCCTCAGGAGCAGTAACCCACACTAATAAATACATGGAAGTCTCTTCTCTCACCTCCTCTCCTTGCGTCGTTCGTCCATCCTCTTGTCCAGAGCTGCGTAGATGGCGTCTGCCTCCTCGTCGTCTTTCTCATAGGGTCCACTGGAGAACAGACTGCCAGCATAGCCGTTAAACTGAGACAAAGTGGACAGAGGCAGATGTTACAATACGTTGTGAGCTGAGCTTTGCCTGAACTTGTTCTTGGGTGTCATGTATAAACAAGCACCTCATCATAGTTGGTGTCATTCAGATCCTCT
Source organism: Salmo trutta (assembly GCF_901001165.1). NCBI lineage: Eukaryota > Metazoa > Chordata > Actinopteri > Salmoniformes > Salmonidae > Salmo > Salmo trutta. The sequence continues at coordinate 31,637,213 of NC_042986.1, read as the reverse complement.
TCGTCGTCTTCCTGGTTCTTCTTCATCTTGTCCCCCACCGTCCTCTGCCCCGGGGGAGCATGGCGGTCATCCACCGGGTCGTTGGCATCTCGAGCGGGACCGATATCAGACCGGGTGGTGAAACCTGTGGCTCTGGAGACAGAAGAGGTGGAGATAGATGGAGATTCAACCACAAACTAGAACATTATTCTTCAATCTAGCCAGCAGATCTGACCCGCTTGCTTACAGCTGCACTAGGGTCAGACAGGCTTCCTGTGTAGATTATTACACAGCAGAGCAGGCGTGAGAGATGGCTTGGAAAACATACCTCAATCCAGGGATGAGAAATGTCATGTTCATCAAATTGTCCCATTATCCCAACTGTTACACTGAGAAGATTAAACGACTGCTAAAAATAACTACCAGTTGTAACAGTTCAGTTAGGATAATGGGGCAATTCAGAGTATAACTCATTTCTCATCCCTGTATTGAGATATTTTCAGAGCCATATCTCGGGTTGGCTCAGCTGTGTCTTAAACTACAATGGAAGTCTGTCTGACCCTAGTGCAGTTGTAAGTAAGCTGGTCGGATCTGCTGGCTATCTTCAATCCTGCTCCTGGAGACCACAGCCTCTGTAGTTTTTGTTTCAGTCTGGTTCTGGAGTGTTTACATAGGTAGATAGCGAGCCAAACATTGCATTGGTGCACAAGTAGTTACTAACGTTACTTAATAACAAGGAAGGAATTTTAGACCTATTGCATCTTAACACTATTAGCAAGATTTAGGTACAAGTACTTGATTGCCAGCCAAATTCAAGATTGTTTTCCAGTCAAAGGTAGCTTAGTTACTGTAGCTAGCTAGCTATGTGGCTAAGCTAACTAACATCATGCCTGCTTACCCTCTGCCGAGTCCAGGCACATAGCCTAGCGGCGCGGCCATCCCAAGGAAGGGCTTTTTCTTCTTGCCCATGAGCGGCGAGGACATGGGCATTGGCGGGGGCTCGGCATTACGCCCGCCACCCCGGCCACCTCCAGAACCTCTACCAGAATTCTGCCCGCCGCCCCCAAAGCCTCTACCATCATTCTGCCCGCGGCCACCGGATCCTCTACCGAAATTCTGTCCACCGCCCCTGGAGCCTCTACCATCATTTTGATTTCTGTTATTATAGTTTCCATCTCTGCTAGCCATCGTAGCTAGTTATACCGACAACGCGGTTAACTCACTAGGTATAATAAGAACGAGTTCACTTCCGGAATAATCTTCTTCGTGTGAGCTCCCGGCAGACTGGAACTTTTGGAAATAATAACATACGCACTTCCTTTTAAAATCATGGCATTGGTCTGCAGCAGCGCCCCTTGTGGCGCACCACAACTACTACTGCCATGCTCTACCAGCAGAGTGCAGCAGCCTACAGGAAAATGTGCAGGCTAGGAGAATAGCCTACTTTAGGCCCATTGCACATATCCCAGACATGGCAACTGGAATTTGTAGTCTAAATGGTTTATTAAGTCTACCTGTAACTACAGGGAATAAATATGCATTGGTTTCGGGTCATGTATTTGATCAGCACATAGTTGAGTGAATCTGCTAGCCCTCATCAAGAGAAGCTCATTAGGCTACCTCAGCCTATCTGGTTTGACAGCCAGGTCATTTTGAGTCTGCATTTCACCATTATTGACATAATGAAAGTCGACACTGTCCTATTTCTTGAGAGAACCAATTTAAAAACACAGCTGATTGGCCGACACATTTTAAACAGTGTTTTAAAATTAATTGGCATACATTTTGACAGAGATGCATTATCTAATATATATCAAACCAGTCTAACATGGACACTAAAGTCTTCTTGGGCGGTCCATTGTCAATCACAGGACGGGCTCACTGCGATAAATGTAATTACAACCTAATATGACGTTTTTGTGCTGTCTGTCTTGTGATGAAGTACCTCCGCCTATGCATCAATTTGATTCCATCACCTTTAACTTTAGCCATCTACAGCCAAGGCCTCAGCATGTTCATTTCTCTTCATTTAATTTGCCTCCAGGGCAGACATAATTCCACTTCTGGGAGAAGATTCTGTGATGAAAATGGGCTGTCAGCTGCATTAGAGGATGTATGGCTTCAACAGCCCAGAACCATTTTATAGATCCAAAGAGCCGCAAAACTTCACAGACCTGATTTAATTTTTGTATTTAACCTTTGTTTTAACTAGAAAAGTCAGTTAAGAACAAATTCCTATTTACAATGACAGCCTACACCAGCCAAACCCAGGCCTATTGTGCGCCGCCCTTTGGTACTCCCAATCATAGCCGGTTGTGATACAGCCTGGATTCGTACCAGGGTGTCTGTAGTACGCCTCTAGCACTGAGATGCAGTGCCTTAGACCGCTGTGCCACTCGGGAGCCCCATTACTGAAAGCCGGGAGTCAGGTGCGGAGAGCCGGGAGCCCCAGTTAACCATTGCCGATGTGTACGGAGATAGTTGATATTGAGTTGATAGTATATTCTTCATACAAAATTCTGATAGATTGTCGAACTGAATATGTTTAACTTTTCCCCAAAGTAGAACGCTACCATCCCCAGAGTGTGTAGACTACTGTTCCAGCCCAGTGTTAACGTACCTGATTCAACTGGTCATCATGTCCATGACGAGAATCAGGTGTGATAGTACTCGGTTGGAACAAAACCTTGCAGTCAATGTGGATCCCCCAACGTACAGTGTTGTATAATACTGGAAGTAGACATTCTCCTCCTCATATGCTCCTGTCTGTCTGTCTGTCTGTCTGTCTGTCTGTCTGTCTGTCTGTCTGTCTGTCTGTCTGTCTGTCTGTCTGTCTGTCTGTCTGTCTGTGTCTGTCTGTGATCCAGCGATCCAGCGATCCAGGTCCGTGTCATTAGAGGGAAACCACCCATCAGTAATGCTGATTGAGGTTAATTATCAAGAAAACCCTGCATGTCAAACCCATGTCCATATCTAATCCCCTGGTTACTGTTCTGAATGCATTCAATCACCTTTGTTTGAGGTCAGCCTTGGCAGATGCAGATATGGGTCAATGCCAGATGAAATCAGTGGATGAGCAGTGAGTCACAATAAAAGGTATTTTTGGAACTTCCATCATCTTATTTTTTCTATTCGTGTTGTAGGATATTTGTGGTAAACAAGCTACATCTCTCTGCTGACACGCACAGACACAAACATGCATGGAGGAGAAAACGAGAACACCATGTCACACACACACACACACACACACACACACACACACACACACACACACACACACACACACACACACACACACACACACACACACACACACACACACACACACACACACACACACACACACACATACACACACACACACACACACACACACACACACACACGCACACACACACAGAGAGTCTAGCATGGCGGTGGCCCTGGTAGCCAGCAGAGATAATGGATGTTCTCTCCCTTTGATGGATTACAGGCAATATTCACACTGGGCTAAATGGTAAAGCTACCGCTTACAAGGAACAGGACAGTGACATGGACAAAAGAAAGCCCGTACAACCTCCGATGAGACATCAAACATGCTAAATGACAATATACACTGGCCGGACAAAATATTAAATATTAATCCTAATATTGAGTTGCACCCCCTTTTGCCCTCAGAACAGCCTCAATTTGCCGGGGCACGGACTCTTCAACGTGTCGAAAGCGTTCGAAAGGGATGCTGGCTCATGTTGACTACAACGTTTGGGTGGTGGACCATTCTTGATAAACACAGGAAACTGTCCAGCATAAAAAACCCAACAGCGGTGCAGTTCTTGACACAAACCGGTGCGCCTGGTACCTGCTACCATACCCGTTCAAAGGCACTTAAATCTTTTGTCTTGCCCGTTCACCCTCTGAATGGCACACATACACAATCCATGTCTCAATTGTCTCAAGGCTTAAAAATCCTTCTTTAACCCGTCACCTCCCCTTCATCTACACTGATTGAAGTGGATTTAACAAGTGACATCAATAAAGGATCATAGAGTTCACCTGGATTCACCTGGCCAGTCTATGTCATGGAAAGAGCAGGTGTTCCTAATGTTTTGTACACTCAGTGTAGGAGAAAGGTGGAATCCTATTACACCGGCTCTGACGCTTGTCGCATGTTGCAGGGCTTGCAGACGATAATGGATTACAGAGGGAAACCTAGTCATAAAATGCCCAGTGATGAATAACTTCCAAATGAACTAAATGCCTTTTATGCTTCGAGGAATACAACACTGAGTCTTGCGTGAAAGCCCCTTTGTTCCAGATGACTGTGTGATCTCAGTGATCACACAGTCTTAACACTCACACAGGTTAACAGTCGCAAGGACACCTGGCCAGATGGAATACCAGGATGCGTTCTCAATATATACGCAGACCAGCTGGCATGTGTCTTCACGGACATCTTCAATCTCTCCTTGTCCCAGTCTGTAATCCCAACATGTTTCAAATTGACCACCATTGTCCCGGTTCCCAAGAACTCTAACTAAGTGACTATTGCCTTGTAACATTCACATCTGTAATTATTAAGTGAAAGGCTGGTCATGACACACATCAACACCATCATCCCAGACATTCTGGACCCACTCCAATTCACATACCATCCCAACAGATCCAGAGATGCTGTAATCTCAATTGCACTTCACACTGCCCTCTCCCACCTGGACAGGAGGGGAGATAACTGTGTGAGAATGCTGTTCATAGACTACAGCTCAGAGTTCAACATAATAGTCCCCTCCAAGCTCATCACCAAGATGGGGACCCTGGGACTGAACACCTCCCTCTGCGACTTCCTGGGTGGTGAGGGTAAGCAACACCTGCTTGCTGACCATCAACACGGGGGCCCCAAAGGGGTTAGTCTCTGACTGTACTCCTTCTTCACCCACGACTGCGTGGTCACGCAGGACTCCAACACCATCATCAAGTTTGCTGACGACACAACGGTGGTCGGCCTGATCACCACAGCGATGAAGACAGCCTACAAATATAATAAAATAAAATAAAATGTTATTTGTCACATGCGCCGAATACAACTTGTACGGTGAAATGCTTACTTACAAGTCCTTAACCAACAATGCAGTTCAAGAAATAGAGTTAATAAAATATTTACTAAATAAAATACATTTAAAAAGAAGAATATCTAATCAATCAAAAAGTAACACAATAAATAACGAGGCCATATACAGGGGGTACCGGTACCGAGTCAATGTGGAGTCTATATAGAGGGGGTACCGGTACCGAGTCAATGTGGAGTCTATATACAGAGGGTACCGGTACCAAGTCAATATGGAGGCTATATACAGGGGGTACCGGTACAGAGTCAATGTGGAGGCTGTATACAGGGGGTACAGGTACCGAGTCAATATGGAGGCTATATACAGGGGGTACCGGTACAGAGTCAATGTGGAGGCTGTATACAGGGGGTACCGGTACCAAGTCAATGTGTGGGGGCCCTTGGATTTGACATGGGCCCTTGGATCCTCAAAAAGTTTTACAGTTGCACCATCGAAAGCATCTTGGCTGGCTGCATCATCGCTTGGTATGGCAAAATGCAAACCGTTACAGAGGGTAGTGCGGACAGACCAGTACATCACTGGGGCCGAGCTCCCTGCCATCCAGGACCTCTATATCAGGCAGTGTCAGAGGAAGGCCCAAAGTATTGCCAAAGTCTCCAGCCGACCAAGCCACAGACTGTTCACTCTGCTACCATCCGGCAAACGGTACCAGAGCATTGGCTCTCGGACTAACAGGCTCCGAGACAGCTTCATCCCCAAGCCATAAGACTGCTAAATAGTCATAAGACCGCAAAATAGTTAATTAATTCAATGTTTCCCCAGACTATCTTGCACTAACTCTATACACACTCACAAGACTATGTATGCACATCATATACACACTCACTCACATACACTCCACTGATACTCTCATACAAAACCCACACACATTCACATACACTACATTCTTAAACGGTTCTTCTGCTGTCACCAATGGAGAACCTTTTGAAGAACCCTTTTAGGTTCCAGGTAAAACCCTTTTGAGTTCTATGTAAAACCCTTTCCGCTGAGGGTTCTACATGGAACCCAAAAGAGTTCTACCTGGAACAAAAATGGTTCTACCGGTAACCAAAAAGAGTTCTCCTTTGGGAAAACCGAAGAACTCTTTTGGAACCCTTTTTTCATACAGACACGCAAACCAACACGGGCCCACATACACTCACGTGCACACACACACACACACACACACACACACATAAACACACATATGCTGCTTCTATACTGCTTTAAAAAAAAATTGTTTTACCTATTATTATCTGTCCAGATGACTATTCACTTTACCCTGCCTTTATGTACATATCTGTAATGAAGTGAATATTATGCCATAATACAGTCCGTGTTTTGGTACTGTAGGATTCCAGTTCCATGTTTTACGGTAGCCAGACAGCAGGAGGGGTATGACATGTGAAGTATGCAATGCCAGCATACTTCTGAGTAAAGTTAAACTAAAGTTTACGAACGCCCGACCTCAGTTCGACCTCAGTTCTAATAAAAATAATAAATCTAAACAACTGGATGTTACAATATCTACCTCAAATACCTTGTAAATAAAGGTCAAATAAAATAGTACCTCTGCACATTGATCTGGTGCTGGTACTCCCTGTATATAGTTCCACATTGATCTGGTACCGGTACTCCCTGTATGTAGTTCCACAATGATCTGGTACTGGTACTCCCTGTATATAGCTCCATATTGATCTGGTGCTGGTACTCCCTGTATATAGTTCCACATTGATCTGGTACTGGTACTCCCTGTATATAGCTCCACATTGATCTGGTACTGGTACTCCCTGTATATAGCTCCACATTGATCTGGTACTGGTACTCCCTGTATATAGTTCCACATTGATCTGGTGCTGGTACTCCCTGTATATAGTTCCACATTGATCTGATACTGGTACTCCCTGTATATAGCTCCACATTGATCTGGTACTGGTACTCCCTGTATATAGCTCCACATTGATCTGGTGCTGGTACTCCCTGTATATAGTTCCACATTGATCTGATACTGGTACTCCCTGTATATAGTTCCACATTGATCTGGTACCGGTACTCCCTGTATATAGCTCCACATTGATCTGGTACTGGTTCTCCCTGTATATAGTTCCACATTGATCTGGTGCTGGTACTCCCTGTATATAGTTCCACATTGATCTGGTACTGGTACTCCCTGTGTATAGCTCCACATTGATCTGGTACCGGTACTCCCTGTATATAGTTCCACATTGATCTGGTGCTGGTACTCCCTGTATTTAGCTCCACATTGATCTGGTGCTGGTACTCCCTGTATATAGTTCCACATTGATCTGGTACCGGTACTCCCTGTATATAGTTCCACATTGATCTGGTACCGGTACTCCCTGTATATAGTTCCACATTGATCTGGTGCTGGTACTCCCTGTATATAGCTCCACATTGATCTGGTGCCGGTACTCCCTGTATATAGTTCCACATTGATCTGGTGCTGGTACTCCCTGTATATAGCTCCACATTGATCTGGTGCTGGTACTCCCTGTATATAGTTCCACATTGATCTGGTACCGGTACTCCCTGTATATAGTTCCACATTGATCTGGTACCGGTACTCCCTGTATATAGTTCCACATTGATCTGGTGCTGGTACTCCCTGTATATAGTTCCACATTGATCTGGTACCGGTACTCCCTGTATATAGTTCCACATTGATCTGGTACCGGTACTCCCTGTATATAGTTCCACATTGATCTGGTGCTGGTACTCCCTGTATATAGTTCCACATTGATCTGGTGCTGGTACTCCCTGTATATAGTTCCACATTGATCTGGTACCGGTACTCCCTGTATATAGTTCCACATTGATCTGGTGCTGGTACTCCCTGTATATAGTTCCACATTGATCTGGTGCTGGTACTCCCTGTATATAGTTCCACATTGATCTGGTACTGGTACTCCCTGTATATAGTTCCACATTGATCTGGTACCGGTACTCCCTGTATATAGTTCCACATTGATCTGGTACCGGTACTCCCTGTATATAGTTCCACATTGATCTGGTGCTGGTACTCCCTGTATATAGTTCCACATTGATCTGGTGCTGGTACTCCCTGTATATAGTTCCACATTGATCTGGTACCGGTACTCCCTGTATATAGTTCCACATTGATCTGGTGCTGGTACTCCCTGTATATAGTTCCACATTGATCTGGTGCTGGTACTCCCTGTATATAGTTCCACATTGATCTGGTGCTGGTACTCCCTGTATATAGTTCCACATTGATCTGGTGCTGGTACTCCCTGTATATAGTTCCACATTGATCTGGTGCTGGTACTCCCTGTATATTGCTCCACATTGATCTGGTACTGGTACTCCCTGTGTATAGTTCCACAATGATCTGGTACTGGTTCTCCCTGTATATAGCTCCACATTGATCTGGTACTGGTACTCCCTGTATATAGCTCCACATTGATCTGGTACTGGTACTCCCTGTATATAGCTCCACATTGATCTGATACTGGTACTCCCTGTATATAGCTCCACATTGATCTGGTACTGGTACTCCCTGTGTATAGCTCCACATTGATCTGGTACTGGTACTCCCTGTATTTAGCTCCATATTGATCTGGCACTGGTACTCCCTGTATATAGCTCCACATTGATCTGGTACTGGTTCTCCCTGTATATAGCTCCACATTGATCTGGTACTGGTACTCCCTGTATTTAGCTCCACATTGATCTGGCACTGGTACTCCCTGTATATAGCTCCACATTGATCTGGTACTGGTTCTCCCTGTATTTAGCTCCACATTGATCTGGTACTGGTACTCCCTGTGTATAGTTCCACAATGATCTGGTACTGGTTCTCCCTGTATATAGTTCCACATTGATCTGGTGCTGGTACTCCCTGTGTATAGCTCCACATTGATCTGGTACTGGTACTCCCTGTATATAGCTCCACATTGATCTGGTACTGGTACTTCCTGTATATAGTTCCACATTGATCTGGTACTGGTACTTCCTGTATATAGCTCCACATTGATCTGGTACTGGTACTTCCTGTATATAGTTCCACATTGATCTGTTACTGGTACTTCCTGTATATAGTTCCACATTTATCTGGTACTGGTACTTCCTGTATATAGCTCCACATTGATCTGGTACTGGTACTTCCTGTATATAGTTCCACATTGATCTGGTACTGGTACTTGATGTATTTTGCTCCATTCTTGTGTATTTTATTCCTCTTGTGTTAAAATGTTTATTTTTATTATTCATTTTTAACTCTGCATCATTGGGATGGGCTCGTAAGCAAGCATTTCACGGTAAAGTCTACACTCATTGTATTCGGCGCATGTGACAAATAACATTTCATTTGATTTGATGTGTTGCTAATGCCGTGCAACAGCTGGCAACGTTTCCTCTGAATGCAGCAAAACTTCCTTGAGAGAAGAAAAGATAAAGAATGAGCGAGATAGATAGAGAGAGACAGAGAAAGAGAGAGACAGAGAGGGAGAGATACAAAGGGAGAGAGAGAGAGAGAGAGAGAGAGAAAGATATAGAGACAGCGAGACAGAGAGAGAGAGAGAGAGAGAGAGAGAGAGAGATACAGAGAGAGAGAGAGAGCGACGAGGCAAGAAGTGCATTCTATGCCATCAAAAGAAACATACACTGCTCAAAAAAATAAAGGGAACACTTAAACAACACAATGTAACTCCAAGTCAATCACACTTCTGTGAAATCAAACTGTCCACTTAGGAAGCAACACTGATTGACAATAAAGTTCACATGCTGTTGTGCAAATGGAATAGACAACAGGTGGAAATTATAGACAATTAGCAAGACACCCCCAATAAAGGACTGGTTCTGCAGGTGGGGACCACAGACCACTTCTCAGTTCCTATGCTTCCTGGCTGATGTTTTGGTCACTTTTGAATGCTGGCGATGCTTTCACTCTAGGTGTAGCATTAGACGGAGTCTACAATCCACACAAGTGGCTCAGGTAGTGCAGCTCATCCAGGATGGCACATCAATGCGAGCTGTGGCAAGAAGGTTTGCTGTGTCTGTCAGCTTAGTGTCCAGAGCATGGAGGCACTACCAGGAGACAGGCCAGTACATCAGGAGACGTGGAGGAGGCCGTAGGAGGGCAACAACCCAGCAGCAGGACCGCTACCCCCGCCTTTGTGCAAGGAGGAGCAGGAGAAGCACTGCCAGAGCCCTGCAAAATGACCTCCAGCAGGCCACAAATGTGCATGTGTCTGCTCAAACGGTCAGAAACAGACTCCATGAGGGTGGTATGAGGGCCCGACGTCCACAGGTGGGGGTTGTGCTTACAGCCCAACACCGTGCAGGACGTTTGGCATTTGCCAGAGAACACCAAGATTGGCAAATTCGCCACTGGCGCCCTATGCTCTTCACAGATGAAAGCAGGTTCACACTGAGCACGTGACAGACGTGACAGAGTCTGGAGACGCCGTGGAGAACGTTCTGCTGCCTGCAACATCCTCCAGCATGACCAGTTTAGCGGTGGGTCAGTCATGGTGTGGGGTGGCATTTCTTTGGGGGGCCGCACAGCCCTCCATGTGCTCGCAGAGGTAGCCTGACTGCCATTAGGTACCGAGATGAGATCCTCAGACCCCTTGTGAGACCATATGCTGGTGCGGTTGGCCCTGGGTTCCTCCTAATGCAAGACAATGCTAGACCTCATGTGGCTGGAGTGTGTCAGCAGTTCCTGCAAGAGGAAGGAATTGATGCTATGGACTGGCCCGCCCGTTCCCCAGACCTGAATCCAATTGAGCACATCTGGGACATCATGTCTCGCTCCATCCACCAATGCCACGTTGCACCACAGACTGTCCAGGAGTTGGCGGGTGCTTTAGTCCAGGTCTAGGAGGAGATCGCTCAGGAGACCATCCGCCACCTCATCAGGAGCATGCCCAGGCGTTGTAGGGAGGTCATACAGGCACGTGGAGGCCACACACACTACTGAGCCTCATTTTGACTTGTTTTAAGGACATTACATCAAAGTTGGATCAGCATGTAGTGTGGTTTTCCACTTTAATTTTGAGTGTGACTCCAATTCCAGACCTCCATGGGTTGATAAATTGAATTTCCATTGATTATTTTTTGTGTGATTTTGTTGTCAGCACATTCAACTATGTAAAGAAAAAAGTATTTAATAAGATTATTTCTTTCATTCAGATCTAGGATGTGTTGTTTAAGTGTTCCCTTTATTTTTTTGAGCAGTATATAATTCGACATTGCAATTAGGATCTGGCTAAAAATACTTGAATCAGATATAGAATGAGGGAGATAGATAGAGAGACCTCACAACCCTTTATGGTTGTGAGGTCTGGGGTCCACTCACCAACCAAGAATTCACAAAATGGACAAACACCAAATTGAGACAATGCATGCAGAATTCTGCTACCATATCCTCTGTGTACAACGTAAAACACCAAATAATGCACACAGAGCAGAATTAGGCCGATACCCGCTAATGATCAAAATCCAGAAAAGAGACGTTAAATTCTACAACAAACTAAAAGGAAGTGATTCCCAAACCGTCCATAACAAAGCCATCACCTACAGAGAGATGAACCTGGAGAAGAGTCCCCTAAGCAAACTGGTCCTGGGGCTCTGTTCACAAACACATACAGACCCTACAGAGCCCCAGGACAGCAACACAATTAGACCCAACCAAATCATGAGAAAACAAAAAGATAATTACTTGACACATTGGAAAGAATTAACAAAAAAACAGAACAAACTAGAATGCTATTTGGCCCTAAACAGAGAGCACAGAATACCTGACCACTGTGACTGACCCAAATTTAAGGAAAGCTTTGACTATGTACAGACTCAGTGAGCATAGCATTGCTATTGACAAAGGCCGCCATAGGCAGACCTGTCTCTCGGAGAAGACAGGCTACAGTGGCAAGAAAAAGTATACGAACCCTTTCGAATTACCTGGATTTCTGCATAAATTTGACATACAATTTGATTTGATCTTCATCTAAGTCACAACAATAGACAAACACAGTGTGTTTAAACTAATAAAACACACATTATTGTATTTTTCTTGTCTATATTGAATTCATCATTTAAACATTCACAGTGTAGGTTGGAAAAAGTATGTGAACCCCTAGGCTAATGACTTCAACAAAAGCTAATTGGAGTCAGGAGTCAACTAACCTGGAGTCGAATCAATGAGTCGAGATTGGAGATTTTGGTTAGAGCTGCACTGCCCCATAAAAAACACTCACAAAATGGAAGTTTGCTATTCACAAGAAGCATTTCCTGATGTGAACCATGCCTCAAACCAACCATGCCTCAAAAGACCTAAGATTAAGAATTGTTGCCTTGCATAATGCTGGAAAGGGTTACAAAAGTATCTCTAAAAGATACATTGTAAAACAAATTGTCTATAAATGGAGAAAGTTCAGCGCTGTTGCTACTCTCCATAGCAGTGGCCATCCTGCAAAGATGGCTGCAAGAGCACAGTGTAGAATGCTCAATGAGGTTAAGAAGAATCCTAGAGTGTCAGCTAAAGACTTACAGAACTCTCTGGAAGATGCTAACATCTCTGTTGACGAGTCTACAATGTGTAAAACACTAAACAAGAATGGTGTTCATGGGAGGACACCATGGAAGAAGCCACTGCTGTCCACAAACAATGCTGCACATCTGAAGTTCGCAAAAGAGCACCTGAATGTTTCACAGCGCTACTGGCAAAATATTCTGTGGACAGATGAAACTAAAGTTGTGTTGTTTGAATGGAACACACAACACTATATGTGGAGAAAAAAAGGCACAGCACACCAACATCAAAACCTCATCCCAACTGTAAAGTATGGTGGAGGGAGCATCATGGTTTGGTGCTGCATTGCTGCCTCAGGGCCTGGACAGCTTACAATCATCAACGAAAAAATGAATTCCCAAGTGTATCAAGACATTTTTCAGGAGAACGTAAGGCTATCTGTCCACCAATTGAAGCTCAACAGAAGTTGGGTGATGCAACAGCACAACGACCCAAAACACAGAAGTATACCAACAAAAGAATGGCTTCAACAGAAGAAAATATGCCTTCTGGAGTGGCCCAGTCAGAGTCCTAACCTCAACCTGATTGAGATGCTGTAGCATGACCTCCAGAGAGCAGTTCACACCAGACATCCCAAGAATGTTGTGGAACTGAAACAGTTTTGTAAAGAGGAATGGTCCAAAATTCCTCCTAAACGTTGTGCAGGTCTGATCCGCAACTACTGAAAATGTTTGGTTGAGGTTATTGCTGCCAAAGGAGGGTCAACCAGTTATTAAATCCAAGGGTTCACATACTTTTATCCACCCTGCACTGAATGTTTACACGGTGTGTTCAATAAAGACATGAAAACGTATAGTTGTTTGTGTTATTAGTTTAAGAAAACTGTGTTTGTCTATTGTTGTGACTTAGATGAAGATCAGATAACATTTGATGACCAATTTATGCAGAAATCCAGGTAATTCTAAAGGGTTCACATACTTTGTCTTCCCACTATATGAGCGCACTGCTCACAAAATGAGGTGGCAACTGAGCTGCACTTCCTAACCTCCTGCCAAATGTATGACCATATTAGAGACACATATTTCCCTCAGATTACACAGATCCACAAAGAATTCAAAAACAAACCCAATTTTGATAAACTCCCATATCTAGTGGGTGAAATACCACAGTGTGCCATCACAGCAGCAAGATTTGTGACCTGTTGCCACAAGAATAGGGCAACCAGTGAAGAACAAACACCATTGTAAATACAATCCATATTTATGTTTATTTATTTCCCTTTTGTACTTTAATTATTTGCACATCGTTTCAACACTGTATACATACTACATGATATGACATTTGCAATGTCTTTATTATTTTGGACTTCTGTGAGTGTAATGTTTACTGTTCATTTTTATTGTTTATTTCACTTCTGTATATTATCTACTTCACTTGCTTTGGCAATGTTAACATGTTTCCCATGCCAATAAAGCCCCTTGAATTGAATTGAATTGAGAGAGAGAGAGAGAGATACAGAGAGAGAAAAAGAGAGAGAGAGGGAGAGACAGTACTTTGTAGTCTCATAGATTATGTAAACTTTTAACCTGGAATGACTTGAGCGTCAAAACACAGAGGTTTAGGCAAGGGGATGATCTCTGATGTTGTTTCGATGGTGCAGAGTTTAGTCAAGACAAGGCACACACACACACATAAACTGATTATCAGTGTACCTTATCCGGGTGATGTTTTATATTTAGCAACATACAGCAGTGAGGTCATCACCCAGAAGCATCTTCTGTTAGGAGATTGACACTTATCAAGCAGTATATGTAAACACACTCAAGGAGTGTGGGTCTTCTAGGTAATCTTCATGAGGCATTATGTTGATTTGTACTTATTTCAATAAAGATGACAACAAATCCTGCAATAATTTTCAGGAGTATCTGGCTGATGTTTCCGATTACTTACTTATTAGAAAACATAGTAGGAAATGATAGTGTAGAAAAATGAAGAATGATAACAACGGACAGCATTACAGTGTATGTATGTGAGTGTGTGTGTGTGTGTGCGTGCGTGTTAGTGTGTGTGTGTAACCGTCGAAGGGAGTAGACCAAGGCGCAGCGTGGTTATTGCTCATCATGAATTTATTATACTGAGAACACAATAAACAGAGAAACAAAAGACGACAGCCAAACAGTTCTGTCAGGTAAGATATACTAAACAGAAATAAACCACCCACAAAACCCAAAGGAAAACAGGCTACCTAAGTATGGCTCCCAATCAGCGACAACGATGTACAGCTGTCCCTGATTGAGAGCCATAACAGGCCAAAACAAAGAAATACAAAACATAGAAAAAAGGACATAGAATGCCCACCCTAGTCACACCCTGACCTAACCAAAATAGAGAACAAAACCCTCTCTATGGCCAGGGCGTGACAGTGTGTGTCTGCATGTTACAATAATGCATGTTCGTTCATGTGTGTTCTTGTTCACACGAGTCCAGTGCATGAGTGCCTTTGACCTATTTATCAAGCAACACGTATAGTATGTTCAGGAATGAAAAGTCCCACAGTCCTCTGGTTCATCACACAATCTGACCTCTCTACTGTCACAATGGACTAAGGAGTGCAATTCAATCAAACCCGCACTATACACTTTTTCATACGGTCAGAGAAGATCACAATGTAAAAACCTATTACCAGGTGGGTGGAGTATGGACTGTCTTGGGCTCCAGATACATAGGGCCCTGGTCAGACCTAGGGCACTAGATAGGGAATAGGGTTTGCTTCATTTGAGATGCAGTCTGTGTCTGTTGTTGGGTGAATGTGGTGAGTGGGACTCACTGTGGAAGGTTAAGGACAAAGATGGCCACAGTCTCAAACCAATCACGTATTCAATTTAAGATTTATTGATTGAGAGTGCTGTCGGTACACTCTATAGTCTATACACAAGCAGAGGGCATGAGAGAGAGAAACGGTCAATGCAATGTTCCGCATTACAAATGGTTCACACAAACACACACATGCACGCACACACACATATACACACGCACCCTCACAAGTACATTCATGAATGCACACCCACATACAGATGTAGGGTATAATTAATTGTCATTTTTGTAGGGGTTGATACATTTTTCATCAGGAAAAATCAAGTCTGACATTTGAAAGTGGATATTACAAACTTCAGAAGCCTTTTTAAACCTCAAATACACTAAAAGTAAGAAAGGTCCTGCATTGCGGGAAAGTTCTCCTGAAACAAGGTGATCAAATTAAGATCCTACATCTGTACTCAAACACAAGAATTCACAAACATACTGTATAAACATATTGGTACAGTATGTACTGTAGAGACATATACAGAGTTAATACATTCTTCGATGTGTGTTTTCATGCTTCAGCGTGAAGCTTATTGTGAACTCATTTTGTCAATTTCATTTCATGTACAAATAAATGATTGAAGTTAGTGATGTAACAGTGCAAGGAAAGAAAAAGTCTCAAAATAGGCCATGTACATCATCATTTTTTAATTTTATCCACACATGCTAAACTCAATTATGGTCTCTCAGTTCAACGTGGTCTCTGTGCTTGCCTTTCCATAAAGATTACAAACACACGCACTCATGCACACATGCATGCTCACACGCACACGTGCACACACACACTCTCACACACACATGAAAACACACACACAAAGGAGGTCCTGTGAGGATAAATGATTTATTTAGCAATGATTAGCGAGTGTAATTTTGAAACAAAGAGCAGTGTCCTTGGAAGACATAACACTTCTCTCTTCTGTTAGCGTCTTCCTAATTAGGATAGTCAGGGAGAGTCTACTAAGGTAACAAATAGCCAGGGAAATGCAGCTTCATTGATCCACTGAGCTTGGTGAGATAACAAAGCTTTCAGTAAGGACACACTAATAATTTGTCTGTTTGACATTGAAACACGACAGAGGAGAAAGGGGTAATCGATCTTCTGTTTTCAATGCCAATATGTTATCTTACATGACAGGGATATAAAAGGGTCAATATTGAACATCATTCATATTGCTAATTGCAGTGCCTGCCTACACTAGGACTTTACTCCAAGCACGTCTCTTTCTCTCTGTCCGTCTCTCTCTCCTTCTCTCTGTCCGTTTCTCTCTCTCTTTTTCTCTTTGTGTCTCTGTGGGTACTAGGTCACCTTGACTGTTTGGATAAATATGACCTTCCTACATCATGACACTGTACATACTTTACTGTTAACCTGAGGTGGAATGTAAGATGTGTAATAATTTACACAGCCTCTCCTCAGTACATTCAACCATTGGACTTTGTAACACTTATATAAGGTTATATAAAGGTTATATAATGGATTCTAAGTTTCAAAGCTAATTTTCTTCCGCAGATTAAGTTTATTTTTCCTCCTCTGCTTTTTATTCAGGGAGACAACCAAGCAGATAAGTGAGTTTATTGACTGGAAGTGGTTCTCTTGTACTGAGCAGTCTGCAGGAGCCCAGTGCTGGCCAGAATTATTCTGACGGGATGGATCTGGCTGAGATGGAGTCTGTATTCTTATTTTCCTCACTGGGGAGAAGTGGAGAGTGAAGAGGAGAATACTTCCTTCTTTTGATGAATTGTGACAGGTACTGCACAACACTGGCCCTAACTGGACAGACGGGAGAGAGAAGGAGGAAGAGAGGGGCATAAGAGAGAGGCGGAGAAAGGGAGAGAGGAGGAAAAATAGCGAGAGGGAGGGAGAATGAGAGGGAGGGAGAATGAGAGGGAGGGAGAATGAGAGGAAGGGAGGGAGAGGTTGAGGATGTGAGAGTTGGCAAGATGGAGAGATTCTGAGAGCGTGAAAGAGATAGAAAGATAGAAATGTCATCCTTCTGTACTGAGCAAGCAGACTTCATCCCTGAGGAGTAGCGGGACACAATGAAATAGATAATTTTCTACTTTAAAGAGGGATGAATAAGACACTGCAGTTGTCTGCCATCTGTCTCCCTCACTCTCTCCATCCATCCCTCTCTTTCTCTCTCTCTCTCTCTCTCTCTCTCTCTCTCTCTCTCGCTCTCTCATTTTCTCTCTCCCTCTCTCTCTCTGATTAGTTTCCCCATCCCAGTTTCAATTATACTGTAGATGTGTAGAATAGTGCTAGCCTCCCTACACTAGCAGTACTGTAGAAACTTAATACATTACAACGGAACGATTTGATTAGTGTAATGTTAGCTAGCTACATAGTTGTCTTCGCTGTCTTTGTATCAAAGATAAGGGTGTAGTTAGAGAAACTAACAAGGTTAGCTAGCCAGCTATATTAATTCGCGGCGACGCCGTTTTCCAAACAAAGTCAACACCACAGCCACTGCTAGCTAGCCAACTTTACCAACTAGCAGTACTGTAGAAACTAAATACATTACAACGGAACAATTTGATCAGTGTAATGTTAGCTAGCTACATAGTTGTCTTTGTATCATGGTTGTCTTTGTCTTTGTATCAAGGATAGAGGTGTAGTACAGAAAAACTATCGAGGTTAGCTAGCCAGCTACATTTTCAAACAAAGTCAACAACGCAGCCACTGCTAGCTGGCCAACGTTACCAGCTAGCAGTACTGTATCATTTTAGTCAATAAGATTTTTGCAACGTAAGCTTAACTTTCTGAACATACGAGATGTGTAGTCCACTTGTGTAGCTAGCAGGACTGACTTTGTGTTAGCTAGCCAATGTTTAATCACTTCTGCGTTATGAAAGGAACTAGACACGGACACGTATGATCCATTGGTAGTTTGTTGTAACCAAGTATTGGTGTTAACCGTGTGTTATTGGATGCTAGCATGCTAGTTAGCTACGGCGTCATAGGACACGGTGCACTGGGTGGGTTTCACGGAAGAATACTGTACCAAGTTATCTAGCTGAATAAACTAAGTTTGAGCCTATTCCTGGAAACATTGAACCACTGTAGTTTACATCAATTATAATTTCTAAAGTGGAAGTTGGAAGAGTTAGATCTGAGTGTTTCAGTGAAAGGTTAGTGAGGGAGGCCCTGCTCCCTCGCTTCCCCAGTTGTTTAGTTAATTTTCATTCCAATCTCCTTTGCATTAGTGTAGCCTCTTCTGTAGCCTGTCAACTATGTGTCTGTCTATCCCTGTTCTCTCCCCTCTGCACAGGCCATACAAACGCTTCACACCGCGTGGCTGCAGCCACTCTAACCTGGTGGTCCCAGCGCGCACGACCCACGTGGAGTTCCAGGTCTCCGGCAGCTTCTGGAACTGCCGGTCTGCGGCCAACAAGGCAGAGTTCATCTCAGCCTATGCTACCCTCCAGTCCCTCGACTTCTTGGCGCTGACGGAAACATGGATTACCACAGAAAACACTGCTACTCCTACTGCTCTCTCCTCGTCTGACCACGTGTTCTCGCATACCCCGAGAGCATCTGGTCAGCGGGGTGGTGGCACTGGAATCCTCATCTCTCCCAAGTGGACATTCTCTCTTTCTCCCCTGACCCATCTGTCTATCTCCTCCTTTGAACTCCATGCTGTCACAGTCACTAGCCCATTCAAGCTTAAACAGCGTTTGACATGATTCGAAGTACGGTAATGGAATGTTTTTAAATCCCACCTTGCCCAGGGAGGTTAACTTCCTTATCATTTATCACCCTCCAGGTTCCCTTGGAGAGTTCATCAATGAGCTTGACACCTTGATAAGCTCCTTTCCTGAGGATGACTCACCCCTCACAGTTCTGTGTGACTTTAACCTCCCTACGTCTACCTTTTGACTCATTTCTCTCTGCCTCCTTCTTTCTACTCCTCTCCTCTTTTAACCTCACCCTCTCACCGTCCCCCCCCCTATTCACAAGGCAGGCAATACGCTTGACCTCATCTTTACTAGATGCTGTTCTTCTACTAATCTCACTGCAACTCCCCTCCAAGTCTCCGACCCCTACCTTGTATCCTTTTCCCTCTCGCTCTCCTCCAACACTACTCACTCTACCCCTACTCAGATGGTATTGCGCCGTCGCAACCTTCGCTCTCTCTCTCCCGCTACTCTCTCCTCTTCCATCCTATCATCTCTTCCCTCTGCTCAATCCTTCTCCAACCAATCTCCTTATTCTGCCTCCTCAACCCTCCTCTCCTCTGTTTCTGCATCCTTTGACTCTTTATGTCCCCTATCCTCCCGGCCGGCTCGGTCCTCCCCTCCTGCTCCGTGGCTTGACGACTCATTGCGAGCTCACAGAACAGGGCTCCGGGCAGCCGAGCGGAAATGGAGAAAAACTAGCCTCCCTGCGGACCTGGCATCTTTTCACTCCCTCCTCTCTACATTTTCTTCCTCTGTCTCTGCTGCTAAAGCCACTTTCTACCACTCTAAATTCCAAGCATCTGTCTCTAACCCTAGGAAGCTCTTTGCCACCTTCTCCTCCCTCCTGAATCCTCCTCCCCCTCCCCCCTCCCTCTCTGCGGATGACTTCATCAATCATTTTGAAAAGAAGGTTGACGACATCCGATCCTCATTTGTTAAGTCAAACGACACCGCTGGTCCTGCTCACATTGCCCTACCCTATGCTTTGACCTCTTTCTCCCCTCTCTCTCCAGATGAAATCTTGAGACTTGTGACGGCCGGCCACCCAACAACCTGCCCGCTTGACCCTATCCCCTCCTCTCTTCTCCAGACCATCTCCGGAGACCTTCTCCCTTACATCACCTCGCTCATTAACTCATCCTTGACCGCTGGCTACGTCCCTTCCGTCTTCAAAAGAGCGAGAGTTGCACCCCTTCTCAAAAAACCTACACTCGATCCCTCCGATGTACAGACCAGTATCCCTTCTTTCTTTTCTCTCCAAAACTCTTGAGCGCGCCATCCTTGGCCAGCTCTCTTGCTATCTCTCTCAGAATGACCTTCTCGATCCAAATCAGTCAGGTTTCAAGACTGGTCATTCAACTGAGACTGCTCTTCTCTGTGTCACGGAGGCTCTCCGCGCTGCTAAAGCTGACTCTCTCTCCTCTGCTCTCATCCTTCTAGACCTATCTGCTGCCTTTGATACTGTGAACCATCAGATCCTCCTCTCCACCCTCTCCGAGTTGGGCATCTCCGGCGCGGCTCACTCTTGGATTGCGTCCTACCTGACAGGTCGCTCCTACCAGGTGGCGTGGCGAGAATCCGTCTCCGCACCACGTGCTCTCACCACTGGTGTCCCCCAGGCCTCAGTTCTAGGCCCTCTCCTATTCTCGCTATACACCAAGTCACTTGGCTCTGTCATATCCTCATATAGCCTTCCCTGTAGCTCAGTTGGTAGAGCATGGTGTTTGCAACACCAGGGTTGTGGGTTCGATTCCCACAGGGGGCCAAGTACGAAAAAAAAAAATGTATGAAATGAAAAATGAAATGTATGCATTCACTACTGTAAGTCACTCTGGATAAGAGCGTCTGCTAAATGACAAAAATTAAAAAATGCAACGGCTGATTTCAAGGTTTTACTGCTAACCTACAAAGTATTACATGGGCGGTTCCCCTCTCTCCACTGGGATTCTCTGCCTCTAACCCTATTACAGGGGCAGAGTCACTGGCTTATTGGTGCTCTTCCATGCCGTCCCTAAGAGGGGTGCGTCACTTGAGTGGGTTGAGTCACTGACGTGGTCTTCCTGTCTGGGTTGGCGCCCCCCCTTGGGTTGTGCCGTGGCGGAGATCTTTGTGGGCTATACTCGGCCTTGTCTCAGGATGGTAAGTTGGTGGTTGAAGATATCCCTCTAGTGGTGTGGGGGCTGTGTTTGGCAAAATGGGTGGGGTTATATCCTGCCTGTTTGGCCCTGTCTGGGGGTATCATCAAATGGGGCCACAGTGTCTCCTGACCCCTCCTGTCTCAGCCTCCAGTATTTATGCTGTAGTTGTTAATGTGTCAGGGGGGGTAGGGTTAGTCTGTTATATCTGGAGTATTTCTCCTGTCTTATCCGGTGTCCTGTGTGAATTTAATTATGCTCCCTCTAATTCTCTCTTTCTCTCTTTCTTTCTTTCTTTCTCTCTCTTAGAGGACCAGAGCCCTAGGACCATGCCTCAGGACTACCTGGCATGATGACTCCTTGCTGTCCCCAGTCCACCTGGCCGTGCTGACCTGTTGAACCCTCGACAACCACTGTGATTACTATTATTTGATCATGCTGGTCATTTATGAACATTTGAACATCTTGGCCATGTTCTGTTATAATCTCCACCCGGCACAGCCAGAAGAGGACTGGCCACCCCTCATAGCCTGGTTCCTCTCTAGGTTTCTTCCTAGGTTTTGGCCTTTCTTGGGAGTTTTTCCTAGCCACCGTGCTTCTACACCTGCATTGCTTGCTGTTTGGGGTTTTAGGCTGGGTTTCTGTACAGCACTTTGAGATATCAGCTGACGTAAGAAGGGCTATATAAATAAATTTGATTTGAATTTGATCTACAGCCGTATCTTTGTTGGATGTCATGGGGAGAATGGAGACTTGGAGGACTTAACAGAAATTAATCACAGAGACCAGAATGTCAGAATGGAATGGCTAGCTCTGGTGTCCATAAGATTAACATGAAAACAGATGGAAAACAGACAAAAACAACGAAACAGCATTATCCAATGAAATTGTATTTAGAGTATACAGTGCGTTCGGAAGTATTAAAGCCCATGGACCTTTTCCATGTTTTGTTATGTTACAGCCTTATTCCATAAATTGATTGAATAAAAATAAATATTCATCAATCTACACACAATACCCCATAACAACAAAGCGAAAACAGATTTTTCTACATTTTTGCACATATATTTAAAATAAGAAACAGAAAAGATTTTATTTACATAAGCATTGAGACCGTTTGCTATGAGACTCGAAATTGAGTTCAGGTGCATCCTGTTTCCATTGATCATCCTTGAGATGTTTCTACAACTTGATTGAAGTCCACCTGTGGTAAATTCAATTGATTGGACATGATTAGCAAAGGCACACAGTTGACAGTGGATGTCAGAGCAACATCCAAGCCGTGAGGTCGAAGGAATTGTCTGTAGAGCTGTGAGTGTAGCGGGGTGCGTACTGGTGGCAGAGAAGTCAGGCGCAGGAGAGCGAAAACTGATTTACAACGGTGTCGTTTAATAAACATAAAAACCACCGTAAACTGAACAATCAATGAATGGGTCAAACAAAACCTGGTATCCACTAGCATAACGTACACAAGCACTACAAGAAACAATTCCGGACAAGGACATGGGGGAAACAGAGGGTTAAATACACAACATGTAATTGATGGAATTGAAACCAGGTGTGAGGGAAGACAAGACAAAACCAATAGAAAATGAAAGGTGGATCGGCGATGGATAGAAGGCCGGTGATGTCGACCGCCGAACGCCGCCCGAACCAGGAGAGGGACCGACTTCGGCGGAAGTCGTGACAGCGAGACAGGATTGTGTCGAGACACAGATCTTGGGAAGGGTACCAAAAAATGTCTGCAGCATTGAAGGTCCCCAAGAACACAGTGGCCTTCATCATTCTTAAATCTAAGCAGTTTGGAACCACCAAGACTCTTCCTTGTGCTGGCCGCCCGAGCCAAACTGAGAAATCGGGGGAGATGGGCCTTGGTCAGGCAGGGGACCAATAACCCGATGGTCACTCTGACAGAGCTCCAGAGTTCCTCTGTGGAGATGGGAGAATCTTCCAGAAGGACAACCATCTCTGCAGCACTCCACCAATCAGGACTTTATGGTAGAGGGGCCAGACGGAAGCCCCTCCTCAGTAAAAGGCACATGGCAGCCCACTTGGAATTTGCCAAAAGACACCTAAAGACTCT